>NC_056683.1:29971280-30044682 GCF_018350215.1 Panthera leo | reverse complement strand
ATGCAATGTGAGGACAGCGGGTAGAAGTGCCAGATGACAGAGCTGGTGGAACCCAAGCCTGTGACAGGCACCTCAGGGCTCCATCTCCCGGGGCAACTTCAGTGAGGGAGCGGCTCAGAGGGCCTGCCCTTGACCCCTCATGATGCCACAGGTCCCTTTACAACGAAAGCACCACAGAGTGGCGACCCTTTCAGTGACGGAGGAGCACAACCTAATCCTACTACAGAAGCGCATTCCTGTGTTATGTCTGATTTGAAAACAAAAATAAAACAAACCTTGTGATGATGCCCAATTCTGTCTCCCTCAGCTTCTATAGAAGTGGAGTGATTTCTGAGGCACCTGAATGTCTCAGTCCATAGAGCACATGACTCTTGATCTTGGGGCTGTGAATTCAAGCCCCACGCTGGATGTAGAGTTTACAGAAAAAAATACAATAATTTAGAAATGACCAATTTCTGGGGTGACTGGGTGTCTCATTCAGTTTAGCATCCAACTCTGGATTTCAGCTCCTGTCACGATCTCACAGTTTGAGAGATCGAGTCCCATATCAGGCTCTGAGCCAACAGGAAGGAGTCAGCTTAGGATTCTCTCTCTCTCTCTCTCTCTCTCTTACTCTCTCTCTCTCTCAAAATAAAATAAATAATCATTAGAAAGAACTGTTTAAGAAAAGAAATGACCACTTTCTGACCCCTATAAGTCAAAGAGAATAACTGTAAGACTTCACATGACACCCTTCAAATACTTTAACTCATGTCACAGACAAGGTATATCACATCAATATAAAAAACAAATATAAACAAAAGTGGGCTGCTTTCAGTAGGAAGGTGGATGCAATTTTTCCAGCCCACCATTACTAGAAGCATGAGGTTCTCCCTAAGTCTTTTTGATGAGGCTGATTAATTGATTAACTCTGATGATACATATTTGGGGGCCTGATCTCTGCTGGGCACTGAGGAAAACAGCAGTGAGCAAGTAAAACAGGCTTGTGTGTTTATATATTAAATATTCGGCCTGAAGAGACAGTCATTTGGATCATGGAGCAGGGGCACCATCCTGGGAGCAGCTCAGGGATATCCTCCCTGAGCAGGTGAACATTAACCTGAGCCCCCAGGATGAACAGGAGCTGACACGGGAGGAATGGGTCACTAGGAGAGCAGCTGGGGAGAAGTCCTGGCTGGTGGCCGGTGTGGCAGGCTCTCGGGTCTGACCAAGTGCAGGGAAGCTGCTGGCGGCGGCTGCAGCCTGGAGCTGAGGAGTGCGAGCCTGGACCCGGCCCACCTGGATCCCTGGATGTCCTCCACCGGCCACTTAGCTTGGGACCTGAACAAGTTCCTCACCCAGGGACACATCAACCTCTTCCCCTGTACCATGGCTGATGCTCTAGGGATGAGGTGACACCTGTGAAGTGCTCGGAACAGTGTCTGGCATTGGCTGATGCTCGAGTACTGTTTGCTTTCATGGCGGAGGGAAACAAGGTGGAGGGAGGGGAGGCTGAGGACAGAGGCCGGGCCCTGGAGCCCTCCCTGCCTGGTGTGGGAAACACAGTGAGGGTGAAAGTCCATGTGGAGGAAGGCTACTCAGGTGCAGTGTAGGGAAGTGATGGAGAGGAGGAGAGGATATGTGGGGACTTGACAGGAGGCCACTGCGGGGGCCACTCTAGTGGCACATGTCAGCCCTGTGTCTCCTAAACCACCCCTGTGCCATCTCTACTCCTTTTCACACTCCTCACTTCATCATCTTCCCATCACAGGTCAGCCTCAGGTGAGAATTTATTGAGCACACCTTGGCAGCAGTCATGGTGACCGGGCCAACTATATGGAACCTTTTGGAAGAGGTGACCTGTAGTGTCTACCTGGTGAACTGGAAGGACCCTGGGAGCATCTTTTGTGGACACAGCTTCTCCAGGACCACATCACCACATGCTGTGTCATTCTCGGAGCCACCAAGGAGCCGTGGGCTGTCCATCCTGAAACAAAGCCATTCCAGGAGGGAGACATCAGGCCCGACTGGACACTTGCCAGTGTGGTGTCAGCCTCCTAACCCTGGAGCCCAGGAGTGGGAATCCAGCACAGGAAGTTTTCTCACCAAACTCACCCACACCCCTCTGCCCAATGCACAGCAAAGCCAATGACTGAGACCCCAGAGGTCAGCAAGGAAAGGGTTTATTTGAGCGGTAGCCTAATGAGAGGTAGGAGGCCAAGGCTAAATATCCTCCCTGAAGGGGAAGGAACAAGTTTTTTTTTTTTTTTTATGTAATCATAAGGGATGAGATTATGTACATATTGATGGAAAGGGCGGGACAACGTAACTATTGATGAGGAAAGATGGAGCGTGCGCATCAAACAACCATACGTGTCACATACAGCCTGTGTTCCCGTTGGGGTGGAACCAGCTTCAGCAGGAGGATAAATGTAGCCCCTGATCTTCTGAGGTTGTCTTGGGACAAGGAGGGGGGCACTGGGCATGCTCCGCGAGCCGGTATAAAGGGGACGGGGTTTCTGGCTCATTATCCTGATAAAGAATGCAGGACCTCACTTGTTCACAGGCTGGAGCCACAGCACCTGACCTTGAACCCAGGCTCCTGCAGGGACAGGAATCTGAAAAGAAACGATAGCTGAGTGGGGAGAAACAGTCCTCTGAAAAATAAGCTCTAAATGTTCTGCTAGCTTCAACCGCATGAATGCTGTGGGGTGTGGATTCAGTTTGCTTCTGTGACCAGCACAACCAAGGGTCCTTCTGCTCTTTCTAGAAGGATCCGCAATTCCTGCGTGTGGTTTGCAGTATCTCACAGAGCAGAATGCCCCTCGGTGCTGCGGAGGGAGGAGGTGCCTAGCCTCAGGAGGTAGGGAAACCCTGTGCTGTCTTGTGTAACTTGGGACAGATCTTTGGACGATTGCACAATTATTGACTTTAGAACTGATAAAGGACATTTTCAGCTTTCGCTGTTTTGTGGGCCCTGCTCGTGGGCTCCCAGGGAAGCTAGACTTGCCAGGATCAGAATGACTTCCCAACTGGAAAGCATGGGCTCTACTTCTGCCCTGAGCACACATTGTGCCTCTGCTTCAAGAGCAAGGAACCTAAAAGACACATATCAAACTAAAATAAGAGTAAAATTCTTCCTAAGTTCTGCCCCCATATCTTGGAAGCCTGCAAACTTGCACGTACAGAAAACACAGTTGAAGTTTGTAATTTTCTGGAATGTCTTTCATTGTGATGGTGTCTGACTCTTTTCATAAAAACGCAAATACTCTGCACAAATATTCCTTCCTTTGAAGCACTATCTTCTTTGTGATGATTGTGTATCCCGGGCAGCTGTCCTCACTATGGCTTGAATAAAACGCCCTTCCACTTTTTTAGAAATTCTGAAAGTTTTTTTCATTTCGCATGGACAGAACATTACAGAAAAGTAAACTGTTCAATTCTAAACATAATAGTAATGCACCAGGGCTTCCCTTTCAAACCAAGGGCTGTCCTGTGCCCTTGCTGCCACCATGGCATGAGGGTGTGACTGATCCAGGTTTCCCTGTGAAGAAGCCATGTGGCTCTCACACTCAGCCTTGCCCGTCAACTTCCACGCTCTTGGGCCAGAAAGGATCACTGGACCTCCGGCTGCCTTATTCTGCTCTCTCTAGTTGGTTGGTGAGGAGAGAGGCCATTTATCGAGGCCCCTCACAGATGACTACAGTGCTGGTCTCTCAGGCTGGAGGAGCCTCTCACTCTCAGAGAGATGTCTGGGGTCATGGAACCACGGTCCTTTCCTTTCCTCCAGGAGGAAGTGGGTGCACATTCCAGCTGTGTCCCCAGCCCTTGAAAACAGACTTCCTGAAATCACAAGGAAGACGGACGTGCTGCAGAGTCTGGAGCATTTCAGAGTTCAGAGGGAATTTGCTGTAGACGCTTGTTGCCCTGTCTACCTTGTAAGAGTGCAGAGGTTATAATGTAGTGTGAGATTGTGGGTCATTGTCATACAGGGGAAGGAAGAGAGCAAGTTCTGTACTGGGAATGCAACTCACAGACATGTCATTTATGGTTATGACTGTATGAAAATTATAGAGAAACTAAAGGGGCACTGTTTTCTACTCACATCACTTATGATCAATTCTTTTAGTCATGATAAAACCGAACCTAAAGAATTTCTATCATCTCTTCATGTTGCACAAATTGGACAGAAGATCAGGGTCAAACCCAATGTCCCTTCATTTGAACGGTCTTGCTCTTTGCTGCAGTTCACTTGACAGCTTTTCAAAGTGACCCCACAAACAACACACATCCACCAAGTTCATGAACCTCTGAGGAAGACATGCCCTGAATGAGTTCATCTCATGTTGGGACCAGCTCAAGGCAAGATTTTTTCCTTGTTCCTCTTTTAAATGAACTTGACTCCACGGTGAACAAATTGTCTTTCATTTCTTCTTCCAGAGCCCGTGTCAGCTGATTTGGAGCAGCACCGGGATCTGGGACCCATCACAGCATCGGGAGGAAGCATATAGGACAAGCCAAGGTGAAGCCCGTTGTGGCACCGAAGAGAGGGATACACTGCGTATCATGAATGGGAGGTGCTTTTCCTTCCCACTCTGTGTAAGAGAGACGGCCAGCTCTTCAGCATCTTTTCCTCCTCCCCACTTTGTGGAAGGTCCTTGGCGCTTGCCCTGTGCACAGGCCTGAGAGACAGGAGATTTCCTGAAGTCCTAAGGATTCCTGAGAATCATGCTCAGGGTCCAGATAGAGGGACTCATGGTTCTTGCACCAAAAGCACCTTTGTTCCTTCTCTGGAGTTTGATTAACCAGTTTTTGGGAAACCATGTGAGAGATTAGAGATTTGGAAGATGTCATCTCATTGAAACTCAGTTAGCACATAGCACCTTCTCCATTATTTTCCAGCCAGAACATGAGGGACTCCAACCTGACAGACTAACAAAGAAACACATGGGCACAAGCAGATCCAGGACATTTCAAAGTCTAATAATGCGACCAAAGTGAACTGAAAGGAGAATATTTATTTATTTATTTATTTATTTATTTACGTATTTATGTATTTATATGAGAGAGACAGAGTGAGAAAGAGGGACAGAGGAAAAGAGAGAAACTCAAGCAGGCTCCAAGCTCAGTGCAGAACCTGACTTGGGGCTCAATCCCACCAACCTGGGATCGTGACCTGAGCTGAAATTAAGAGACTCAGCCAAATGAGCCACTCAGGGGCCCCAAGAATGGAGAATACATAGACGCTTAGGGAGATCACAAAGGTACTGAACTAAAGTAGTCCCCTTATTTGCAGGAAATATGTTCCTAGACCCCAGGGGCTGCCTGTGGTGTGTGATGGCGGATAGTACCGGACCCTACGTGTCCTATGAGGTTTCCTGTACGTTCCCACCCATGATCAAGCTTCATTTATGAATTAGGCACAGTAATAAATTAAGAACAATAACTACAAAAGAAGATAAGAATCCTAAGAGTATACTGTAGTCAAACTTATGCATAACTGCCCCCAACGAATCTGATGTACTGCGCCCATCCTGCTTGTTGTGATGATGTGAGATGTTAAGAGACCTACGTGAGGAGATAAGGGAGGTGAGTGAGGTCAGCATTGGGATGCAGCGTGAGGCTACTATTGACCTTCAACCTTATGTCAGAAGGAGGATCACGTGCTTCCAGGGCGCACTGGACCTGAGCAATAGATAGCACAGACAGCCACACCAGGGACAAGGAAGGACAGCTATAGTGACCATTTTATGTGGCCACGTGAGAGTGATGAGAATGTACCAGGAGACTTGGGACCCAGGTCACTCCGTGCATGATTGTACATCCTCTTAATGATGATGCATCCAAGGAAGATTCTAGCACACAGAACTCATGATGAAGAAGCAGATACTCAGGCAAAATCATTCACATGTTCAGATCACACAGCCTGTAGGCTGTTTATCCAGAACCCAGCTGGGCTCCAGCTGTCCTTTGCTTATGGAGTCTGCTCTCCCAGCCCACCTTGCTGCCTGTCCAGCACTCTAGCCTGGTACCAAGTGACACATGGGTCCCCCAGATGCAGGGCAGTCACCACAGCAACAAGCCTGGGGAGAGCGGACATCCAGGAAGGGGGCGGACCCAGACTGTGCCCTCCCTCCCTGAGGGCCAACGTCCACTGGCATTGTCCTGTGCCAGAAGTCATACAGATGAGGCACAGGACAGGGATTGAGAGCCATCTCCACCTGACTCTTCAGCAGGGACCAGGCAGGTGCACAATAACGACACCCCAGGGAAACCAGGGTGTATCTTTTCAAGAGGTCACCATGTTACTGTTCAGGACTCCTTCACAGGGAAAATAGTCCCATTCTTTATCTTCAGTGGACCAAGGATCAGCTGACCCTGTATCCCTGAACTGGACATGCTTCCCCACGGCCTCTCATGACACCTGCTCAGAAGTGTGTTCATTACCAGAGCCACGTTGCACCCATACTGGGCATCCACGAGGAGACAAATGTGACAGACTCCCTGCCATCACATCAGGTGACTCTCAAGGAGAGCATGACATCTGCGTTGTCCATGGATCAGACGTCTCTGCCGCACTGGCTGCTGGGAGAAGACTCGGCGGGTGTGTTCCAGGTGCCTCACATCATCGTCCCATCCACAGCCCACAGCCCAGCCCTGCCCAGACTTCCCACCCTCTACAGCGCAGTCCTGAAGCTTTGAGTGCATGAGAACCTAGGTGCTTGTTGACAAGGCACCTTCCTGGGTGCATCTATCCACAGAGAACCAGCTGCACCACCTCTGGGACAGAGCTTGTGAATGTGCTCTTGAGCGGTGCCCCAGCGGTGCTTGGAGACCACACCTTGAGGAACATGGTCCTGGAACCATGCTGCTGACGTCCCAGCATGTAAGCAAATTCTGTGAGGATCTTGTTAAAAATGCAGATCCTGATCCTGTAAATCTGGTGCTGTTCCTGAAATCCATTCTCCTGGGCATGTAATGTGGAACGTAAAGATTCAATGTTAGTCTAGATTCCTTCACCTTCTTTATAAGGGGTTTCACCCCTTCAAACTCAGTGTTCAAAAGTCACATGGCCTGACAATCAACAGTTCCATTCAGAAAAGCTGATGAATCTATGAGCTTCAGTCAAGGTCATCTGTGTGACCTTTGGGCAATCCTGTCACCGTAACTGCACCGAGTCTCCATTGCTGTGTGGTGGTAGCAGCTTCCCATCATTGGCGGATGGCCGCAGTACTTTTTTGCATTTGCCACATGGGAACACTGAGCTGTCCCATCAGTGAAACATGCTTCAGTAGCAGGTGGCAGATCTGTGGACAAGTCCCTTAGAGCCCGGAGGTTCAGGTAGAACAGCTGAGGAGCTGTCTTCTCCCGACCCATGATTTGGCAGTTGGCTGAGGCCTCCGGGTACGAGCTTGGCACTCAAGAAATTGTGCCATGTCCACTTCCCAGGGAGGATTCCGTACACTTTTCATACCTTGGTGATGTGAGAAGACCCCTTGTGAGGTGAGAAATCCTCCGTTGTTCTTTGGGGGAAAACAATTGTTACTCAGGAGGATCTGATGATGCCGATGCACTTACATCTCTGAGGGCTGGTGTTCCTCAGAACTGGAGAGAAGCCTCCAGCTCAAATGCCCAGAGCACAGGGAGGAATACGGGCGTCTCCCTGATGAAGGCTACAAGCAACAGTCAGATGGGGAGAGTCACGGTCATTGCAGCTTTTGAGGACGATGGAGGACAAGGCGGAGCTTGTTTCAGATTTAACCCCCCAAGGCCTCCATTGAAACTTTGCTGCCTTTTGGTGACTCAGTGCAGATAATGTAAGAAAATGTTCATGTACAGAGAGATTTTTGGCTAATACTATAGAGGCAGTGGATGAGAGGTGGCATGGCGGCGTCCTTCTATGTCAGTATGGGTTATATGTAGTCAGCTTGTGCCCAGATCCCGGGCCTCCCTGTATTTCAGTTGGAGAAGCCTGAACACGGAACCACAGGTGCCTGAATCCACCTTGTTCTCACAAGATCAGATCACGGGCTGGGACCTTTTCACCCCAAATCCTCTCTCAGGCGAGACTTCTCTGGTAATGACAGGAGGATGGGGTGGAGTTAGTTCCTCCCCAGAAGACAATTATCAAAACTGAAGAAAAACGTTAAAATAAATACTTGAAATCCATGAAAAGTAACTGCAGGCAGGAAGAAACAAGAGAACTTTAATCTTGAATAACCACCACTACAATGGACGAGAACCACAAGTTCAGAGCTTTCTCCCCTCTGGCTGCTCCCCTCCCCACTGTAACTGCAGCCCAGTGGCTCACAGGGCAGATGACAGCAGTCACAGTGCCAAGGAGCTGGACATTTAAAGGGGAAATTTGAAAGTGAGGGAGCAACAGAGAGTTGAGATCTGAAATCTGAATAGAATCTCGGTCAAAATCCCTAGATGAGCACCACACTCTGCATGGCTGGGGGACACTCAGGAGACACTGCTGATAATGCAGGAGGCACCAGAGGGAGGTCTCATTTTATTTTTAATTTTATTTTTTATAACAAGATATAGAAGTTTATCTAATAATTCCCATCATTTTCTTTTTTTTAATACGAAATTTATTGTCAAATTGGTTTCCATACAACACCCAGTGCTCATCCGAACAGGTGCCCTCCTCAATGCCCTTCACCCACTTTCCCCTCCCACTGCCCCCCCTGCCCCCCTGCCCCCCATCAACCCTCAGTTTGTTCTCAGTATTTAAGAGTCTCTTATAAAGCGTCCAACTCTTGATCTTGGGACCATGAGTTCAAGCCCCACATAGGGCACAGAGTTTACTTGAAAGATAAGACTACAATGGGTGAAGGATGGTCAGACTTTGTGGCTGGGAGGACATTTAGAAGTTTGGGGGAAATACTAGGAACAAGACAACCACAGAGGAGGTGAGAACCAAACTCTGAGGAGAACCTGCACAAACCCTTGACTGACCCCAAACCACACAGCTGGAGGGAGGCTCACTCAAGACCCGGGATAAAATGCAGCCCCTGGAGGTGGGAGAAACTGGGTATAGATAACACCAGTCAACAATGTTCACGTCATAGTGGAGTCCATGCTAGTGAAACACTTTTAGGAAAAACACAATCGTCAAAAAAAAAAAAAAAAAAAAGACAATAGATTTCAGATTTGCTAAAACTAAAATGCACAATCCACTTTTGAAGGACATATTTTATGGGGCACATGGGTGGCTCAGTCGGTTAGCGTCCGACTTCGGCTCAGGTCATGATCTCATAGTCCGTGAGTAGAGCCCCGCGTCGGGCTCTGTGCTGACAGCTCAGAGCCTGTTTCAGATTCTGTGTCTCCCTCTCTCTGACCCTCCCCCGTTCATACTCTGTCTCTCTCTGTCTCAAAAATAAATAAACATTTAAAAAAATTAAAAATAAATAAATAAAGGACATGCAGAGAAACAGAAATGTGTGACTATGCAAAAATCAACACAAGCATGTTCCCTGTGTGACGATTCCCAGATGTTGCAATCCACACCAAACTTGGCCACGAGCATCAAAAAATGAATAAATATATGTTGAAAGAATTTAAGAAAATCGAGTTATCAAAGGGTGAACAGAAAGGATACCTGAATGAAGAAGTAGAATGTACAGAGAAGACCAAAATGACATTCTAGAACTGAAAGGGGAAAAAATGCAGTGACAGTTCAATGGGTAAACTTCACAGAAGGCCTGGGAAGGCAGAGTAAAGAATCAATGAGGTTGAATATAAATCAATAGAAATTATCCAATCCAAACATCAGAGAAAAAAGATTGAAGAGAAACTTACACAACCTCAGAAATCCACAGACAATAAAAAAAGGCAAACAGATGATCAGACTCCAAAAACGGGAAGGAGGAAAAGGGCAGAAAAATATTTGAAGAAATCCCGTTTGAAAACTCCTCTAATTTAGTGCAAAAAGCTTGAGCATATAGATCTGAGAAGCTCATCACTCACCAGAGAAGAGAAGCAAAAGAAAACCACACTGAGGCTCTTCCATTTCCACATGAGAGAATCAAAAAGAAGACAGGGGCGCCTGGGTGGCTTAGTCAGTTAGGCGTCTTGGCTCTTGATTTCGGCTCAGGTCATGATCTCTGGCTCGTGTGATGGAGCCCCGGTTGGATCTCCCTGCTGAGCATGAAGCCTATTTGGGATTCTCTCTCCCTGTCTTTTTGCCCCTCCCCTGCTCATGCACTCTCTCTCTCTCTCTCTCTCTCTCTCTCTCTTAAGATAAATATATATTTAAAAACAAAACAAAAAAAAACCCCAAAAAAACCAAAGACAAATCTTCACAGTTGACAACACCTTCCACACAGGACGTGTGGTATTAAAATGTTCACAGATTCACTGATATTCCCCTCATGAAAAGGTGGAACTAATTCTCCTCCTCTTGTGTGCAGACTGGACTCAGTGACTCACTTCTCATGGACAGAATAAGGGGGACGTGATAGTGTGTGACTTCAGAGATCAGGTCTCAAAGGGACTGTGGTTTTCTTCTCCCCCTTCTTCTCTTTCTTTCCCTCTCTCAGATCCTGGATTTGGAAGAAGGCAGGTGCCCTGCCAGAAAGATCCTCACTTGCGGACGGGCCCACGAGTGAGGAGCTGAGGCTTCCCCCTGAGAGCCCGCGGACACTGAAGCTCCCTGCCAGCAGCCACACGGGGGGCGTGACCTTGACCCTCCAGCCCATGTCACGCCTTCGCATCACTGCGATTCTAGTTGCATCTTGGCTGCAACCTAATGAGACAGCTTAGCTGGAGCTGTCCTCATCCCCTGTCTTTACACTTTAACTATTATTATGTTTATATTATTTTATTATTATTGTTATTGCTGTAATGATGTCATATGAAGCTGCAGAATCATGTTATAATCTGTGGCATCGCAATGGATAATGACACAGACCTTGGAAACTGGACTTGGGTGCTGGCATCATAGACACTTTACACGAGGCAGGTGCTGAGGAGGGGGGCAGGGTGGAGTCGGAAGGACTGTGATGTGAGAGTTTAGGAGGAAGAGATGAGCAGAAATGCTGGAAATGTTCAAGGAAAGGAGCAGAGACGTAGAAAAGGAACAGAGTCCTCTGGAGCCCTACAATTCTTCTGGGGAGAAGTAGGCTGAAGATGTTACGCCCTGTAGACACAGCCACATGTCCCACTGCGTGCTGTGTACAAACGTGCACTTTCAGGGCACCTGGGTGGCTAGGTTGGTTAAGCATCTGACTTCAGCTCAGGTCATGACCTCATGGTTTGTGAGTTTGAGCCTCAGTTCAGTCTCTGTGCTGACAGCATGGAGCCTGCTTCGGATTCTCTGTCTCCCTCCTCTCCACACCCCGCTCTCTCCCTCTCAAAAAGAAAGATAGAAACATTAAAAAAAATACGTGCACTTTCAGTATGAGAACACAGGCGGAATGTAAGTTGATGGAACAGCTGTGCCAGGCAAACTGACACGAGGAGGCTGATATGTTAACATCAGGGGCAAAAGAGATTTGAAAAGGGAACACATTGCTGGAGATAAGGAGAGCCTCCTGGTGAGAAATGTAATAGAATGAGAAATGTCACAAGTGCAGACAGAAAGGAGACCAGTGGCCGCCCAGGGCTGGGGGCTAGGACGAGGACCAGATGGAAAGGGGCATCAGGAAACTCAGGATAAAGGACCTGTTCTCTATCGTCCTCGTCGTACTAGTTCCATGGGTCTAAACCATTGGTGACATTCCTCTAACTGTGCATTCACACCTGGGGCATTTTATCTCATCTGGAAACCTCCAAAAATAAAACAATAGGGAGGAAATGACACAGGAAAGATAAATTTAAACTAGTAAATAAAAGTGAGGAAGTAAGTTTTAGGTCAATGTATTATAGATAAATAGAAGCTAGGAGAATTCATTGCAAGCTCCCCGCCATGAACTCATTTTGAAGGAAGTCCTGCAGGCCACAAAGAAATGACACCAGATGTTAACTCATAAACAGAGTGGAGTAATTAACACCAGGAATGGTGTTATTCTGTATATGTACATTTTCTTCCTAACTTCTTTAAAAGACATACGACTGTTGCAAACACTAAGAGGTACATGATATTATCTGACTGACAATGTATGCTGGTGACACATGTAACAATACTAGCACTGAGAAGGCTAAGTGAAACTCTATCCCTGTATGTACTGGATGGAGTTCAATGTTGCCTTAAGTAGATTGTGAAAAGTGAAAGATGCAGGTTTCAATCCCTACAACTTCAATAAAAATTAACGGAAATAAGTGTGGCTGAAGAGCCACCAGAGGAATCGAAGCATAAACAAAAACTAATTGCTTGAAACAAAGGAAGGTAGAAAAGAGGCACAAGAATGGAAAAGACATGACACACTTCAGAAACAAAGAGCAAAATGATAGACCCAAGTCCTACCATGTCAGGAATCATATTCAATATAAACCAAGTAAAATTCCAATCAAAAGATTGATGTTATCCGAGTGCATAATTATCAAGAGGACTATACACTGTGTAGAATAGAAACACTTGAGCTACAAACCCAAAGATAAGTTAAAACTTAAAGGGTTAAGGAATGAATATCCCATGGGAGTAAAAAGTATAAGAAGTCTGGACTGTTGCATTAACCTGAAGCAAAATAGGCTGTCACATAGGGAGCGTCGCTAGAGACAAAGAAGGACTTTCTGTAAGGACAAAAGGTCAGCATTGCAGCAAAACAAAGCAATGAATGGAGAAGACCCTCAGTACAGAGCTCTAAAACAGGTGACACATAAAGTGGAAGTCAGGTAAAGAAATGGAGAAATTGGCTATTATATTTGAAGATCAATACTCTTCTCTCATTAATAGAACAGGTAGGGATTACATGACTTCAACCATTTCATGGGCCAAAATAGACCACAGACTGGCCCTAAATAAACGTGAAGGCATGGAAATTATAGAGTACACTCTGTAACCATAGTGACACTAAATTGGTAACATGAGTATCTCTGGAAAATCCCCAAATATTTGGAAGTTAGAACACGCCTCAAACCCCTGGGTCGTCATGGCTTAGAGAGACAATCACAGGGAGGTCAGAATTGTCTGTACCTGAGTGACAATGTACAGAAATGACAATGTGAGGTCTGTAGATGCAACAGAAACAGAGGTTGTGATTTCACAGTTTGCAGGAACAGGAAGCCAAGCCTGAGGGACCCAGACAGCAGTCTGGGTTTCGAGGGTGCACCAAGACCCTGTTTCGAGGGTGCACCAAGGGGAGGAAGAGGCAGCACGCCAGGGTCCTGCGCTCTCCAGGTGGGGGAGGGGGCCACCCTCCAGGTTCCAAATGTGGGGGTGTGACCCCCTGGCACAGGGGCTTCCCCCTTGTCAATCTTGGGCATGGTGTTGAGATGCCTGGGTCCTGCAGGCCTGGGGAGCAGGGAGGGGACACATTTGGGTCCTGGGGGAAATGGTAGGCAGAAGCCTGGGCCTGACTCATGGCTCATGTCCTTGTAGCCCCTGCAGTGTCCAGCCTCCACCCCATGTCCTGTCTCTGAGCTCCAGGAACGCAGCCTCCAGGGCCCCAGCTGTTGGGAACCTCCCTGTGGAGGCCCTGGGGCTGCTCCTCTTGGAGGAGTGTTTCCGGTGTTCACAAAGAGAGAATGTCTCCAGGTGACACAGGGGTGGACTGCAGGTGGCTGTGAAATCTTAGCCCAGGGAGTGGGATCCGGAAACTCCAGAATTAGAACCAGTTCCCTTCAGGGTGCACACACCTTGCTGTCCCTCCTCTCAGTTCCTTGCCTCCTTCTGCCTCCCCAGCAAAAGGGGGTCTTGCTCTGGAAGAAAGGGAGCCCCTTAACCACCTCCCCTCTCTCTTCTTTCTCCTTCATTCCGGGATTTTGGAACTATTTGTATTGTAAGTATGGAAAAAGGCCTAAACCTAAGTACAGTTTCCTGACCAATTACAGAACTGACTCCTGTGAATAACCATCAGGTCCAAACAGGGACATCCACCAGGGCCCCACCCAGATACCCCTGTGCCCCTTCCAGAACCACTCGTCTCCCCACGAGGGTCCCCTAAGATGACCCTTCCCCTACTTCTGGCCCCTGGTTCCTCCTCCTGTTCTCTTGTTGGCCTTCATCCCCTAATGTCACAATTTCCTACCTCTGCTCACTTCTCCAGGAGCCTCCTCAGATTCCAGGTCATTACCCACCTCCTCCTCCTCCCCTTCTTCGACCACATCTTAGGAGTGGACAATCCAGACTTGGTTCCCTGGAGGAGGATCCTGTAGCCCTGGAAGCAGAAGCAGGAACACCTGACAGGGACTCCAGGGTCAAGGTCCCAGTGGGAACCTGGGGAGAAGCCCAAAGGGCACTCGGGTTTTCTGTCGTCATCCTTGTGGCCACACGGGGGCGCTGTCGCTCTCCGGTTCTGCAAGGCCAGGGGAGAGGACTGGGCTGACCTCAGTCAGGCTGAGCAAGCAGGGAAAGGGGGAATGAAGGTGCCTTCTTGGCAGCCCTGGGGGCAGGTGCAGGGGTGGGGCAGGGAGCAGAGGAGAGGAGATCCTTGAGCCCTGTCCTGTGTCTGTAGTTTCCCTCTGTCCTCCCCACAACCCCTCTCTCCAGGCCCTTGAACAACCCCAGGAAAACTGAAAAGTAGACAGTTTTTCCTCCTGGACCTAGTAATTGTTTGAGGGCTACTGTAAAAAAGAAACGGTTTTATTTTAGAATAGTTTGAGATTTACAGAGAATTACACAGTTAGCGCTGAGTCCCTGTACGCCCCACACTTGGTTGCCCTGTTGTTAACACCACCCTCACTCAGCCTCATGCATTTACCACAGATGATGACGCAATAGTCATCATTCCTACTACTGAACCCCACACGGGATTTGTTTCATTGGTTTTGTTTTCTCTTCCAGGATCCCATCCAAGATAGTCCACTCATATCCTTCAGGCCCCTCAGGCTGTGACCATTTCTCAGACTTTCCCCCTTTTTTTTTTTTTTTTTTTTTTTTTGATGTTTGAGGAGGACTTTCAGG
This sequence comes from Panthera leo, assembly GCF_018350215.1. Taxonomy (NCBI): domain Eukaryota; kingdom Metazoa; phylum Chordata; class Mammalia; order Carnivora; family Felidae; genus Panthera; species Panthera leo. The sequence goes on along the minus strand of NC_056683.1, from coordinate 30,029,693 downwards.
TACATTGTAGACTATCCCTCATTGTGAATTAGGCTGCCACAGGCTGTGGGTTTGGGAAGACCACAACTGGACGGGCCATTCTCAACACAACATATCAAGAGCATACAGTGATCACTTGGTCATCACTGATGAAGTGACCCTTCACCCCCCGGCTAAGGCCGTCTTGCCCAGATTCTCCCCGTGAAGTTCTTCTTTATGCTTTGTCCCTTTCCACGAAGTAGTGTTAGAAGGAAGTCAGGACGTGCAGCCCAGAGATATGGGCTGTCCCACTATGAGAATGTGCATGCAGGTTGTTGTGCAGACAGGAGTTCTCTAATGAGTTGGGTAAACACCTCAGAGAGGGATCAGCAGCTCCCATGCTTAGTCTGTGTTTGGCTTTATAAGAAGCTGCTGACTGACGCCCACAGTGACTGTGTTACTTTGTATTCCTGCCATTAGTGACTGAGGCTTTCTGTTGCTCCAAGTCCTGGTCAGCAGTTGATATTATCAGTGTTTGGATTCCCGCCATTGATAGGAGTGCGATGGCAGATCACTGTTGTTCCCTTTGCATTTCCCTAATGACACCTTCTGTGAGCACCTGCTCATGTGCTTATTTGCCAGGAGTATATCTACGTGGTGAGCTGTCTGATCAGGCATTTGCTCATTTTTTAAAATGAGTTTGGCTTATTGTTGCTTTTTAAGGGTTTTATGGGTGTTCTAAAACAAGTCCTTTATCACACATGTGATTTGCAAATATCTTCTCCCAGTCTCTGCCCTGAACTTCTTTATGAACTAACAGTAGACATATATGCATGGATGTATTTTTGGGGGGGGGCGGGAAGGAGAAATGACTCATTGTGATGTATTTTGGGGAGAGAACTTGGGTGACTGGGGGATGAGGGATTACCAGATGACATCTTTCGTTTTGGATATCTGTGGTTATCTGCTGGATTCCCTCGTATGTGCTGGAGTGATGTTTTCAAAACATAAACTAGTTTAAAATCCCTAACACATGACAGATCATCCTCAGACCATTAATTAAGACTCGGGTTCTGATCTTCTACTTTAGGACCAATCATCTTTTCCCTGAACTATTTTGCCTTTGAATTTTCATTTCTGAAGCAGGTGGGCTTAATTGTATGGACAAGTACTCCCATGAGAATAGCTTAATATGCCATGTAACATACAAAATCCATCATCTAGAAAGTATTTAAACTGACAAGATAGTAATAAATGAATAAAGGAGCACACCCCAGAAGCACGAGAAAGATCGTGCTTGCCCCCGCCCTCCCACCCCCAGAGAACAGGGTCCTGAGAAATGGAGCAAAGTCTCTGTGAGTCCCCTGCCCAGGGCGCAGACAGGCAGGCCCAGTCCCCGCCCCCCCCCCACCCCCAGCTCAGTGGCCTGAGCTGCTGACTTTCCTACCATCTCCTTCCTTTCTAAAGTGTAAAGAAACATGTATAAACTGGTTATGATGTGTACGTATGATGTACAATATATATGAGGTGATGTATATTCCCTGTAGAAAAATTATAAAATGAGAAAAGCGAATGAGGACAAAGTAGAAAGGATGGTAATTCTCACACCTGAGCTACTTTGTTGCATTTTCTCCTAGTCTATGATAGATGCTCCTGCTGCTGGAGCTCTCTCTGTCTCTAAGGTGATGAGGACAGAGCTCAGGGGTCCCAGCCCTGCTCTCTCCACATGCCATTTCCCCAGTCAGCTCACTGTCCCCCTCCTGAGAGGGCTGCTTCTCACTTCCTCCCCCCTCCTCAGTCTCCTGCACCCCTCCCTGCTCCCCTCCCTGAGGTGATGAGCTCCTTTGTTTCTCACTCAGATGAGAAGTACACCTCCTCCCTATCCTCTTGCCCATCTGCACCTGTGTCCTCACCTCCTAAGTGATAGTTGAGGCACCCCTCCTGTCTCAGGCTGCCCCTCCATTTGGGCACCTGCATCATCCATTTCCCCCTCTCTGCTGCCTCAGCTGGTCCCCATACAAACACGCTGTCCTGACTCCTATGCAAAAACATGAAACACAACTAAATACATGCAAACAAAATCCTCCCCTAAAAATCCAACATGTTGACATGACTCCGCCAACTCCTGCCCCATCTCTATTGCCTCCGTGCAGAACTTTCCTCACTCTGTTTCTCACCCACCATGTTGTCTTTAGCAAATGATAGAGGCACAGAGTTTTAAAAATTCTAATACTCCTGCAGTACTTGAGGTCAAGTCAGGTGTCCCCAATCTTCCCTGCGCACCCCACATCCTGAATCTCAGAGATTCATAATCTTACCGTCTTCACCACTGCTAATGGCTCTGTTGTTTGGCACAGTGGGGGATTTTCTGCGCCCAGTCCTCATTTACAACCAGGACCCTTACAAAAGCATCTATGGAAATTAACTGCTGCCCCCCACCCTTTCCATACCTGGAAGGGCACATAGTATAAAAACAGCTCCAGCAACATTTTCTACTTTATCTTTCAAGGTCAATAGTACCTGGTACATACGGGCTTGTGTCCGTTTGCCATGCGTACTATTAAAAGGAATGATTCTGAGGCCCTTATAATCTGTGTTAACTGCGCATTATACAGTTGTCTTAACAATTCTATACCCTTTACTTCCTCATCCAAAGGCTTATATTTACTGAGAGCACGCCCTGGCCTGTGGCTGCTGATTCGCATGTCTCCACCATGGCAACATTGTTCAGAAATGTATCTGATGGACCCCTGCTTTATGAGTTCTTCACTGAAACCAAGGGTTTGCTGGAATGCTTGTTGCAGCTCTCATAGGCATTATTGCTGTGACTGTGGCCGCAGCTACTGCGGCTGTCTCTTTGCACCAATCTGTGCAGACAGTACAATTTGTGCAACAATGGCATGAGAAATCGCTCCAACATTGGAAGACACAACGGGATCTTGACAGTCGACTGTGCAGTGAGATTGCAGGCCTACAACAGGCTGTGTGATGCTGCTGGGAGATCAATTACTGAGCTACAAAGACAAATATTATAATGTGATTGGAACACTACATCAATATGTGTAGCCGCATTACCGTTTAATAACACTAAATTTCCATGGAATGATGTTAGAGACACTTGCTCCGACAATCTAATGTGTCTATGGACATTCAACATCTGCAAGCACAGATATATGAGATTTTCAAAACCAATCTGGACATGTTATCCTGTTCTAAGGTCTTAGAAAGTATAACAGAGGGATGAGGAAAACTAAGCCCTGTAGAGCACGTTAAGATTTTTAGCTTCTCTACTGCTATTCTGTTTGCATTAACATGCGATGTATTTATCTTTGCATGTACAGTCTGTGCCAGAGACGACGAGCCTGTCAACATATCGACCGATGACAGTTCGGGTTATGCCATGTCCTCCTACAGTCCATCGTATACAAAGAGAAAGGGAAAGATGCTGGAGAACAGCAGGCCGGATGCACTGTAAGAATGTCCTGAACGAAAGGGACAGAGCAGCAAGAAACTGAAAGAATTTTCATTCCCAGGACAGAAAGCCACTGGGAGTTATGGTTCTCTCCAGAAGGACATCATCCGGGCGCCACCCTGGGGATAAGAATGTTTTATCTGGTGCCAGATGTACTCATGACCCAGTATGGAAAACACTGCAGGTACATGACCCGTCAAGATGCCAAATACTATGTTGTATGTGCTTGCTGTTGTCAACAATTTGCAAAAATAAAAGTGGCTTGAGCCAGGGGACCGAGGCTTTGGCTCCTGGAGAGTCTTAGCCCCCTGCTTTGCAATCCTCTCATCACCACACCTCTAGGACCAGTCTCTCTACATATTCCACACTCTCATTTTCTTTGTGTTTATTTATTACCAATATAGGTACCATTTGTGTGTTTTCTGTGTGACATTTCGTGTCTTCCTTTCCAAAGCGTTCTCTAATATTTCTAATAATCTTTTTTTTTTTCTTAGTATTTGAATGCAGCTTACACACACTGTTCCATTCCTTTCAGGTTTACAACATAGTGACTCGTCATATAATCCAATAATTGCACTCTTGGGTGTTTATACCCCAAAGTGAAAACACCAATTCTTTTATTTTTAAGGTTTATTTATTTTTATTGAGAGATGGAGAGAGAGTACACAAGCAGGGGAAGGGCAGAGAGAGAGGGAAAGGGAGGGAGAGAGAGAGAATCCCTAGCAGACTCAGTGCCGTCAGCCCAGCACCTGATGTGGGGTCAACTCACAAACTGTGAGTGCACATGTCCACACTAAGGAGCATTGTATAGACATTGAGATGCTATTTCCACATCAGAAATGATTTTCGTTTCACTGAGTTTTGAAACATTTAGAAGTAGGAGTCCAAGGAAGTGTTTCTACTTTTCGGTTTTCCCTGTATCATCATCACGGGGCTGGAGGACAAGGTGCACAGGGACACAGACACCTCAGCAATGGCACGGGCTCCTGAGCTCTCCTCTCCTGCAATCCCTCCTCACCCCTGAGCCTGACCCCTGTGGACTCCAGGGCTGCTCAGAAACTTCTTCCTCTCCCCACTGACACCCAGGCTTCTGCTCAGACATCTCTACCTGGGTTACAGTCCAGACCCCACTAAAGCTTCTCAGTCAGTATCCACCCAAGAGCAGAGCAGTGGGGGATGTCCCCTTACCTTTCACCCCACGTACGGCCACAGGACTAAGGAGAGAAGACCCAGCAGCCTTTCTCCTCCTCAGCCAGGCCCTCCCTAGGGTCTCCTTCAGGTCCAGCACCTGGACAGGGGCCCGGACACCAGGGGGCGCCCTCATCCCAAATGATGTTCAGTGAGTGACATTGTTTTCAAAAGCAACAGGGATACAACCTGTGTTCCCCACACAGACAAATGGCTAAGGAAGATGTGTGGTATATACACACACATATATACACACACACTAGAATATTATGCGGCCACAAAAAGGATGAGATCTTGCCACTTGTGACAACATGGATGGACAAACAGGGCAGTGTGTCTGCTACGTGAAAGAAATCAGACTGAGAAAGACAAATACCACATGATCTCACTCCTATGTGGAACTTACAAAACAAGACAAATGAATAAATAGACAAGCAAACAGCAGAATCAGACCTATAAATACAGAGAACTCGCGGATGACTTCCAGAGGGAAGGAGGTTGGGAGGATGGGCACAGTGGGTGAGGGGAGTGGGAGACACAGGCTCCAGGTATGGAAGGAACAGGTCATAGGAACAAAAGGCACAGCACAGGGAATATCATCAGTGATACTGCAACATCACTGTCTGGTGACAGGTGGCAGCTACACTCTGGTGAGCACAGCATGGTGTAGACAGAGGGTGAAGTCCCTGGGTGGCAGTGGGTTCTCCGCTCATGGTCCCAGGGTCATGGGATCCAGCCCCACAGGAATCAGCCTGCTTGAGATTCTCTTATTCCCCCCCCCCCCTCCCTCCCTCTTTGCCTCTCTTCCCTGCTCTGGCTGTCTCTCTCTCAAAAACAGAGAATGTATTCAGAATTTGAGTCACTGTGTTGTGCACCTGCAACTAATGTAATCGTGTCTTTCAACTATATTCACAGTTAAAATATTTTTAAAAAGAAATTAATTAGGAAGTATAAACTGTAGGGGTGGCTGGGTAGGTAAGTTGGTTGGGCATCTGACTCTTGATTTCAGCTCAAGTCATGTATGATCTCCTGGTTCCTGGGTGTGAGACCTGCATCAGGCTCTGTGAATGGGTGCGTCCTCTCCCATGACTGCAACTGCAGAGAAAACATGCACAGTTACAATAAGGCATGGGAAGGCTAAGTGAGACTGGCAGAAACACAGACCCCTATACATGCAGGTGTTCGTGTGGGGTGTGGGGTCAGAGGAGACACTGGGATGCAAAAACAACTAACTGGATGAGAGAGGAAAGGGACTGGACATAGAAATGAACAAAACATCCCAACATGGCATCAAGGTTGGGGGACATAAACTTGTCAGGCACCCATTAGGCATCAGGCACCATTCTCTGCACGACATGGTTCAAGACAAAGTCTCTAAGGAACAAGGGGACTGTGAAGGGTTGGAGGAACCAATTTCATACTCAATCAATACTCACTGGAGGAGGAAATGTCCATCTCATCAGGCAGTTCAGTACCATCGACCTCAGTTTGACCCTGCACGTCACTGAGGATCTTGGCATTGTTTTCACTTGACATAAATGTGATGGACAATCCCCTCGGGCAACTGGCCTGCACAGGCCTCCTGGAAGGGGACAGAGGGTAGCACTGGAAGACCCCAAAGTAGGAAGACACCCAAAAGGAGGGACGAGGGTGTAATGTATGAATACATAGGAAATCAGGGGCTGGGAGAGGACACTGGGAGGTCCGTGTGGGTGTGCAGCTTACAGGTAGGTGTGGGAATCACCAGGCCGGTGGTAGTTGATGGCAGAGTTCACCTGCTTAATGTCCATGCCTTGGCCACATAGGTTGCTGGCCACAAGAATTCGTTATTGAAGACCTTTAAACTACTGATACCAAGAAAGCCTTTGTCAGAAAGACAATCATAAAAATGTTCACAGTCCTTTATCTCAGGGGTCTCATTTCCTCCCAAGGACACAAGACATCTTTCCATCTCTCCCTCACCTCTCCTCTCGGGGCATCCTACAGTGGATGGCAATGGCTGGCAAGTTCTGCTCCACCAAGAGCTGGGCCAGGGCAATGCAACGCTGCACAGACGTCACAAAGATCTTGCCTGTGTGTGGAGAGTGGGGGGATGTGGGCCCATGGGTGTGTGTATGGGGGGGAGAATGACAATGTACCAGAGTGGGAGATTTCTGGAAGTACACCCTCCTCATGAAACCACTAAGTCCCTCTTATTCCCCACTACATGATTCCTTTATTCCTCTAAGGATAATTACTCTTCCTTTCTCTCCTTTGCTTCGGATTTTCCTCAGCAAATCGGTCTCTGAGGAGATACAGAGAACAGTAACCAAATCTGGCAGACATGTTAGGAGACAGGAATGAGATACTCCATGACAAAGGGATAAGTATTGGAACTAGGGTCTGGAACGACCATGAACCATATTCCTGCTTATGAAATATTAAACCTAAGACCTACCCTAATTGTGGGAGTAGTTTTAGTGTGAAAAAGTTGCACAATCCGTAATCTGAAAAAAAGCTTCTCCTCAGGGTGTGATACAAGAAGAAATAAACATATTTAAGAACCCTAACAGGGCCAATGTATGTGGGAATATTTAAGGATTTAAAAGTCCTCCAGATTTTTTTGAAAGTTTATTTACTTATTTTAAGACAGAGAGAGACAGACTGAGTATGAGCAGGGGAGGGGCAGAGACAGAGACAGAGAGGTCAAGAGAGAGAATCCCAAGCAGGGTCCCCACTGTTAGCACAGAGCCTGACACAGGGCTCCATCTCACAAACCATGAGATCAGGAGTCTGACCCTTAACCGACTGAGCCGCCCAGGCTCCCCAAAACACCAAGTCTTTAATTATTATTGATGGGTTGTACGTATTTTAAAATATGCAATTGAAGACAGAAGAAACAGCAGCCCCCACGTTGGGAACTGGTCTGACACTGACAGCTGGGCCTCAGTGTGGACAGAAGCTGACTGATGCCACCACTGGGCCATATTATTCCTGTGGGACAGGAGCCAGTCATCTCACCGAACATCGACAGCACACAAGGACACTCTGAAACCATGACAAAACTTTGTCCAATTACAGACAAAAACAAGGCACCGTATGATCCACCAAATACCAAACATCTCCCCGTGCTGGTTACTGAGCAATCGCTGCTTTTACCATTACTTTGTTTATCTCAAGTTTTTATTTAAATTCCAGTTAGTTAACATACAGTTTAATATTAGTTCAAGAAGAATTGAGTGATTCATCACTTACAAACAACACCAAGTGCTCATCACAACAAGTGTCCTCCTTAGAACCCATCACCCATGAAGCCCATCCCATAAACCTGTGACCCACCCAGAAGCTTGACAGTTTCTCCGTACTAACCACCTTTTCTGTTGGGATTTGTGGTAATATTAAAACAAATGGCTTTCTTTAAAAAATTTTTTTAACGTTTATTTATTTTTGAGAGAAAGAGAGACAGTGCAAGCAGGGGTAGGACAGAGAGACAGGGAGACACAGAATCCTAGTCAGGCTCCAGATTCTGAGCTGTTAGCACGGAGCCCCACGCGGGGCTTGAACTCATGGACCCTGAGATCATGACCTGAGCCCAAGCCGGATGCTTAACCAACTGAGCCACCCAGGTGCCCCAAAACAAATGACTTTTTGATAATTCGATTCCACTCTAATCAATGCTGGAACACCTACATTACTTAGTGAAACAACACACAACACGTTACTTAAAAACATTCATGCATTAGTACAGATCCATTCCATGTGCAGATGGGCCTATGGATTTAATGTAACAGTAAAACACAGTTAATGATACTGTTTCAAGCCCAGTTTGCAAAGAACCTCAGAGAAATTACACATTGTGTAGTTTTAATATAGTATCAAAGATGAATATCCATAATTATCTGAAACGGTTATAATACATACTATTCTCCTACATTTGGTCAAGGACATACATTTTTTCATATACTTCAGCCAAAACAACACAATAGATGCAGAGGCAAATCTGAACATCCAGTGGTCTTCCAACGAGACAGACAAGAAAGAGACTTGCAAAAATGTACAATGGAACAAAACCACTATTCTCACTGCCCCTTTTATTTGGGAACATTGGTACTTTCCATACAAACAATATTTATGTTTTCATATGATTGAAAATGAATTAATAAGTATTTGAACCTGTTTTATTCCTACTGCGGTAAATAAAGATCGATATAATCCACAGACACACAATTATCCCTGGGATCCTCACTAATTTGTAAGACTGTAGAGATATCCTGAGAACAAAATGCTGGAGAATCAGTGACTCACACAGCTCCCGGTCCACGGCTCAGGGACACAGTGGGACTAAGAGCGCTCTGTGCAGTAGGTGAGGCGTCCAGGCCAAGTCCCAGGTCCCCAGGCCCGCCTCTCAGGGACTCTGGCCCCAGGGCGGCGTCGGGGGCAGGCAAGCCCAGTGTTGGGGAGTCCCCATCTGCCCTGGTTTCACTTCTCCCTGTCACAACCTGTGTCAGGTCTTTCTGCCTGGATACTGATGACGCGGCCTCGGTTCACACTCCTATTAGTGTCCGGTTTCCGGAGAAGCCAATGAGCGGCACCGCGGTTCCGGGGTATCAAGTTTCCGCACCCGCCTCCTGAGACTCACATTTGTCCCCAGACCCCGAGGATGCGGTTCGTGATGTCCGAAACTGTGCTCCTGCTGCTGTTGGGGGCCCTGGCCGTGACCCAGACCTGGGCGGGTGAGTGCGGGGTCGGGAGGAAAGGGACTCTGCGGGGCAGGAGGGAGAGGACCGCCCGGCGGGGACGCGGAACCTCCGGGGGAGGCGACTGTCCTCCGCCCCGACCCCAGACCCCCACCCGCCCCCTGCCCGGCCTGCCGTCCCCCGACCCTCCCGGACTCAGCCCTGCTCTCCCCAACTCGGGTCCCCCTCCCCCTGCCCTCCCGTCCCCCTCCCCCTGGGACCCGGGCCCCGCGCGGGGAGGAGGGTCGGGCGGGGTCTCAGCCCCTCCGCGCCCGCAGGCTCCCACTCCCTGAGGTATTTCTACACCGCGGTGTCCCGGCCCGGCCTCGGGGAGCCCCGCTTCATATCCGTGGGCTACGTGGACGACACGCAGTTCGTGCGGTTCGACAGCGACGCCCCGAATCCGAGGATGGAGCCGCGGGCGCCGTGGATGGAGCAGGTGGGGCCGGAGTATTGGGACCGGAAGACGCGGAACGAGAAGAACAACGCACAGATTTTCCGAGTGGACCTGAACACGATGCTCCGCTACTACAACCAGAGCGAGTCCGGTGAGCGACGCGGGCCCGGGTCCAGGTCACGACGGGCCGGGGTCGCCCCGATTCTCCGGGTCAGAGTGCAAACCCGAGGCCTCGTGACCCCCGTCCCAAGACCCTGGAAGAGCCCGAGGGAGGTTTTAGGCGGGTTTACTTTCGGTTTCACCTTAATCACTGCTGCTCTGGGGGCGGGGACAGGGTCGCACAACATCCAGTTGACATATGGCTGTGACGTCGGACCGGACGGCCGCCTCCTCCGCGGGTACAGGCAGGTGTCCTATGACGGCAAGGATTACATCTCCCTGAACGAGGACCTGCGCTCCTGGACCGCGGCGGACACAGCGGCGCAGATCACCCGCCGCAAGTGGGAGGAGGCCGGTGTGGCGGAGCGCTTGAGGAACTACCTGGAGGGCACGTGCGTGGAGTGGCTCGCCAAATACCTGGACATGGGGAAGGAGACGCTGCTGCGCGCAGGTACCGGGACCACCGGGCCTCCTCGATCTCCCCTCCACTGGGCATGGCTTCCCACGAGAAAGGGAAAATGGCCTCAGTGTCAGAACAGCGCCCCTCCCCGAGTGGGAAGAGGGAGATCCGCCTGGAAGTTCATATTCCTACTAGAGACTGACTCACCTTGAGGGTGCTTTTCTCTAAAAGAGAGACAGGAATCCAGTCTCTCCCTGGGATGCAGGTTGAGATCATCCCAGAAATAACCCATCAGCAGTTCCCTCGGACCCTGGCAGCCACCTTGTGAACCCTGACCTTCCCTCTCAAGGCCTTGTCTACATCTGAGAACATGTTTGGAGATCTGACTCCGGGTTTTCTGAGTCACTCATCCTCCACCACAGTCAGGACCACAGTGTGTTCCCCCTTTAGACCAGCAGCTCCCTACCCGGGCTTCTCTCCCTGATTCCAGAACTTAACAAGAATCAGGAGATCCCAAAGGCTAGACTGCTGTCTGGGTTTTGTGCTTCTTCCATCCAGACCAGTTGTCCTGTCCACCTCAGGATGGTCACGTGGATGCAGTTTCAGTGGCCCATAAAGCTAAACCACAGTGTGGATTCTCTGTTTCTTCTTCCTCAGAGTCTCCCAACACACGGGTGACCCGCCACCCCATCTCTGACCGTGAGGTGACCCTGAGGTGCTGGGCCCTGGGCTTCTACCCTGCGGAGATCACCCTGACCTGGCAGCGTGATGGGCAGGACCACACCCAGGACGCAGATCTTGTGGAGACCAGGCCTGCGGGAGATGGAACCTTCCAGAAGTGGGCGGCTGTGGTGGTGCCTTCTGGAGAGGAGCAGAGATACACGTGCCATGTGCAGCATGAGGGGCTGCCCCAGCCCATCACCCTGAGATGGGGTAAGGAGGGTTTGGGGTAGAGCCCCATGTCAGGGAAAGCAGGGCCCTTCTGGAAATTTCAGAGTCAGAACTGAAGCCGGGGGTCTGGGCCCCTCACCTTCCTTCCCTTTCCAGAGCCATCCTCTCTGCCCTCCATCACCATTCTGGGCATCATTGCTGGTGTGGTTGTCCTTGTGGTCACTGTGGTGGTTGGAGCTGTGATCTGGAGGAAGAAGTTCTCAGGTAGGAACAGAGTGGGGGGATGTGAGTTCTCTTGTCCCGCTGGGGGGTTTCCTAGGTAGCACATTGTCCTGCCTGGTTCCTGGGAATTTCCATCCACACACATGGACCTGCCCACTCTGGAGCCGTTACTAACATTCACTCTGTAGCAAAGCACATGTGAAAATGAAGAACAGATTTTCACTTGGTAATTCTGGTCACGGGGACCTGATTCCCAGCACTGACAGGACAGAGAGGAAGGTCCCTGCTGAGGCCAGACCTCCAGCAAGTCAGGGGGTCCTGTGACCCCACACCTCTTTCTTCATGTGTCCCAATCCTGTCCTGGGTGTTCAGTCAGAACTCTGGAAATGTCATTGTGGACCAGGACTAGGAGGTTACTCTAGGATCACATGGCCCACCTGTCCCAGGTCTCTAACATGCTATTTTCTTCCACAGGAGGAAAGGGACCAAGCTATTCTCACGCTGCACGTAAGTGTGGAGGGGGGTGATCCCTGAAACCTGGGATAGTGTAGACAGGATCCCATGGGTCACCCCCCTTCCCCCTTGGCTGCTCCTTTAGTCTCAACTCCTATGGCTCTGATCATGTCCTGTTTGTTCTACCCAGGCGACGACAGTACCCAGGGCTCTGATTCATCTCTAATGGCTCCTAAAGGTAAGACACTGGAGGGTGAAGTGGGGAGGAGTGGGGGCACTAGGGACACTTTGAGCATGCGTGGGGCTGTTGAGTGTGTGGCACTTATGTGACTGACCTAAATGTGTTCATGATGATTTTTTTTCACAGTGTGAGACCCGCTGCCTGTGGAGAAGTGGGATCCGTTCACACTCCCACTTGGTGACATCAAGATCCCCTGACTTTCTGAGGATGGTGTCAGAATGTGTCTGTGTTCCTATTAGCATATTGTGAGGACGCAGGAGACTGGCCCCCATGCCCACCATGACCCCTCCCGTACTGATTCGTGTTCCGTCTCCATCCCTGTCTTTAGTTCATGTTGGGCTGAGTACTGACGCCTTACTTCCCTACTGAAAATGAGAATCCAGATAGGAATTTGTGTTTTGTAATTCTGGGTATGTGGGCATGATGAGGTAATAAAAGAGAGGATTTGTATGGTTGGAACAGAAAACAAATGAAAGCCCTGAGAACCTCCCAGAACCCGCCGTTTCCTGTGCCGTGTCTGTTGCAGGTGGGGACAGGAGAGGGCTGGAGGAGCCGAGCGTGGACGGGGCCTGGGTCCAGTCGGTGCTCAGTGCGTCCTTGGTGTGTCGTGCTCCCTCCTCAGCTGGGTCATTGTCTCTGCTCCTTGTCCTTGTCCTTTCTGTGGAACCTCATCTCACCAGGACCTGAGATCATAGGGGCTTGGACATCACCTGTCACCAGGACCTTGTGCAACAAGAGCTTCCTGTGACTGGGTCAGCCCAGGCTCCATCCTGGGTCATGACCTCAGCCCCATCTTTTGGGTGTATTTTCTTCTTTGTTTCTGTGGAGCATCAGGCCTGTTCTTGCTTGTGTCGGAGTTCCTGTCTCCTTCTCCCCAGATGACCCTGGTGGTTACAGCACCAGGAGTCCTTTGGACTGTCGTTCCCACCGGCCTAGATGGGCCCTGCACACAGGAGTCTCTGTGGTTTGGAGACATGAATTTTCAGATTCATCCATCTCCTCCCTCTAGAGTTGTCTTCTGGATATTCTTTACATCCTGAGGTAGACAGAGAGGAATCTGGGAGTTTCTCATCCTTGTTCAACTTCAGTTAGTTTCTACCTTCCCTGCCTCTCTTCCCCCTCTTCTTGCCCTTAGTTCTGGTAATGCTGGTTCTGGCTCCCATCCACGTTCATGGATTTATAAATCAGGGTCTAATGTAGATTTCTATTTGGTTGGAGAAAGAGTCCCATAGAGCCTGAGTACATTGATTCTGAAGACAGGACTATAACTGTGTGCTGTGCTGTGCAGGGAAAACACTGTGGGAGGGGGGAGCTGAGCAGAGAGGGTGGAGGGGGGAGCAGCCCTGGGGGAAAGTAGAGGCGGCACTGATGGTGAGGTGGGGGCACTTTGTGCGGGAGCTGCCACGGACCGGCTGTGCCTGAGGCTCTTCCAGAAGACAGAGGTCCTCTCCGCTGACCACCTGTTCCACTGACAATGTTGTGTGCCACGTGCAGGACCCGCTATTTTTCTTATCTGGGACACCTCAGTAAGTAAGAAGAGGCAAATGTGCTGGTCTTGTGGAGAATATGTCCTAGGGGTGAGGGACAGACTCTACTTGGCCTTGGAGCAATGTGGGGACTGAGGGCATTGACCCCATTGAGCAGTCAGAAATCCAAGTATAACTTTTGACTCCCCCGAAACTTAAATACTGCCACTAATAATGTACTGTTCATAAGAAGCCTTACTGAAAACAGGAACAGTCGTTCAACACATGTTTTGTACATTACATAGATAGGTACATGTATTCTTACAATAAATTAAGCTGGGGAAAATAGTAAGAAACCCTAAGAGAAACTGCATTGACAGCACTTATTGTAGAAAAGACCACATATCGGTGGATGTGCACAGTTCAAACCAGTGTTAATTCAGAGTCAACCGTATACTGTATAAATGTGGTAAATAAGGGAAGTGTTTAAATGGAAATTGGTAGGTGCTTTGAGGAAGGTGACCCAGAGAATTACCTGTGTGGGGACACTCAAGGTGGCTACTTTACTACGGTGGTAAGTGTGAGCCTCCCTGGGAAGCTGACCTCAGGAGAGATGTGCAGGACACAAGGAATTGTTGAAGAGCATGTCTCAGGGAGTTCTTTCCACGCAGGGGAACCTCCAGGCACATGCACTAGGGCAGGAGCATGTCCTTGTTCGAGGAAGGGTGAGAGGCCACTGTGGCTGGTGCAGAGAGCATGTGAAATGCGCTCAGATGTCTAGGTTAGGATTTGAAGGCTTTTGAGTTTTCTCTGAGTGACATGTGGAGTCACCGGATGGTTTAGATCAGATGGTTCACGTCGTACTACTTGTCTTAGCAGCATCTGTTTGCTGCTGTGCAGAATCGAGAGGTGAAGGGCGGGACACCAGTAGGGAAAGTGTAGGAAGCCAGTGCCGTTTCAGGAGGGGGGATGTTGGATTTATTTTGGGGTTTGAAGAGAGACAATAAGAGGGAGTGACTGTACTCTGGTTAGTGTCTGCGTGTGTGTGTGTGTGTGAGTGTATGTTCTGGGTACATTTAAAGATGAATACATTAGCAGCATGTCCTAATGTATTATTTCTGTGTTGTGAGAAGGAGGAATCAAGGACAGCATCCAATACTTCAGACTGCAAGAAGAAAGGGGGGTTGTCTTCCAATGAAACAGGGAAGATTTGGAAGTAGGACATTTGGGGAAGCAGCATCACAGGCATCCCATTAGGAGTGTGGAAACTGAGATTATTAGAAATACAAGTGCGGTTGGCTGTTGGATACAGATCACAGGGTAGGAGAAATATCTAGGTTGGAAAAATAGATATGGATGTTGACATCATATAAATGATGTTTAGAGCCTTTAGCATAGATGAGGTCACCAAGGGGATGACGGCCATAGAAGAGAAAGGAACAGGACCAAACCATGGACTCACCAGCACTAAGCAAGCTGATCAGAGCACACCCAGAGCACACTGCACAGTTCTGGTTCTGCGCCTAGAAGGCACACACTCCAGGGAGACCCAGCCTTCAGTGTGCACAGGAATTTCCTGAACTTAGGAAGAGGTAGACATTCTGCAATAGAGTATGAGATTCTGGGTTTATAACAAGTTTGGTGCTGCTTCTGGTCTTCAGATCACACACTGAGCACCAAGCACATAAAGCACGATTCCCACATGGCTGTGCCTCACCCTCTTCTGTGGGGCTTATTAAGTAGTGATTCCTGGGTCCACGCCCAACACTCTAACATGGTCGGTGGGGAGAGGACTGAGCATTTTGTAACAAACCCACAAGCAACCCCGGGGTTCCACCAGATAGAGATGCAGTGAAGTCATTGATGAGAGCCCTCATTGTGGGAAGGGGTCTTACATCCACATTTAAATGTTGTTTTTTCTAGCAAGAAAAATGCAAGACCTGCTGGGAGATACATATTTTCTCTCCCAGGGTGCAGAGCCGGGAGGCAGATTGAGGAAGTGGTTATCAGCTCAACATAAAATCTCTGAGATAACAAGAGTGTAGATTTTAAATGTTTGCACCACACAAAAGGAAATGGTAACTATGTGACAAGGTGCAGGTCTAGGCTAATGCTCTGGTTGTAAGCATTTTGCAGCATAGAAATGTATCAAGTCAAGAAACTGTAGCCTTAAACTGACATAATGGTGTTTGTCAGTTATATCTCAGTACAACTGGTGAAAAGAAATCTGAAATCATGCTCTCTAACGCTATTCCCTACATCGACTTCTGCCTCTTTATGATACATGTGCACAGTTACAGACTGGGATGAGAGAAAGAGAATGTGGGGCCTTGTTCTATTTCAAGGAATGTCACAAACCAGGCGTGAGGCTACACAGATGGGAACAGAATCCACAATGGACCCTAGGGGGAGGCTCACATATAGCCAGGGCCCTGCTCCTGGGTATAGATGTCACCCTCACGACAGAGTCCCCTGACATAGGACACTGGATCCGGAGGCTAGGACTGCTGTTGCTGCTGCCCCTTGCAACTGCATGACACCACTGTCATTCAAACACCTGTGCCAAATGCCATGTAGTGCGGTCCCAGCCTATCTGTCCCATGTCCTGAGAGAGATTCTGGCAGGTGGTCACGTGACTGTGAAGTTTCATGTCACGTCCCATGCAAAGTGGCAAAGTGGGTTCTCCTCTCCATGGTCTCTGCTCTCTGTCAACATTTTTAAATGTGGAAATTTTTCATATGGGAAGAGGATACTAGTTCTGGGCATGGAAACCGGGGGCCAGGAATGGAAAAAGAATGACAAATTGCAACATTTGGAGCAGTGATTTGAGACTACAACTTGATATGATACATTGTAGGCACTCAGGTCAGATTGGAGGAAGGAGTGACTAAATATGGTGTCTTTCAACTTTTTCCCTTGATAGTTGTTATGGGGTCCAGCTTTTGTCTACTCCAGTTGTACTGACAAGTAAGTGGAGTAGCACTTTCGGATGATGAAGTGATTGTTCAAAATGTCTTCTCCAGCCTTTGTCTCTTTCTAGGATTAAGTAACCCAGATCTGTAACACTTCAGATGATCCTTATACATACACTGACACTTCATATTTCTTTGTCCGTGCAGAGTATCCAAAATTTACCAGGTTTTATGTGACCCTCACAAAAGTCTGCAAAATCATTCCAGGTTAGACATTGTGCTCCTCCACGTCTGGTCCACGAACAGCTAGTAACCAAACTGTTTTTAGCAGATCCAATGACTTGATATACAGGCTTATTATTGTGTTGATTACCAGTCTGAGACAGGATAAGGTTTCACTTTCTTTTCTGTCTCTATCTGTTTGTGGGCTGATGCACATTCACAGACCAGTGCTGGCTCACACAAGACACAGATCACCATTGGCTTAGGTAGACTTGTATTCTACCACCTCGTCTGGTGCTGGATAAATCTCAGAAATGAAACAATTGTGAATGGGGATCCTCTTCCAGTAACACAGTAGACTAAGTTTTAAGGCTGCCTCTTCCTATAAAAGCAACTAATCATGATTTATACATATATGTATAAAATAATATGTATAAAATATGTATTATATATTGTATATATTTCACCCACAAGAAAAATCAGGAGAATAATAATCATTTAGGCCAAAATATAATAATGGGCAAAAAGCTAGGGATGATCGTTGCTCTGATACTCAAGGTGTATTTCAAATCTAGAAAATCTTAGCTTGACTTCTCAGGCTCAGGAACTTACTAGACAGGAAATAATGCCCAAGCTTATTCTATTTTATGAGAAACATCTCTCCCTGAAAATATGGGAGTTAAGATTCATAGATTCATATCCTCAGGAAAGGGTGACATGAATCACATCAACTCTATCTTCAAGAACAAGAAGAAATTATTCTAAGGAGGTTTGCTTGGAGCTAACACAAAGTGAGCAAAACAGCTACTTCAAAGAATTTGCAACGACAGACTAACCCTTCTGTGATTTGTAATCCAAATTTGCTTTGCTATTTTGGGTCAAAGTACCTTCAAGTCACTAGTTTAGTTTATTATTGTCCTGGATTGATATTGACTCAAATTTATAAGAAAGAAACAAATTTCTCTAGAGAAATCTACATTTAAGCTATGTGTCAAAAAATTTGCAGAAAGAATTGCACAAAGAAAAAGAGAAACTCGCAGCATGAAATGTAAAGTCCAAACGGGAGAAAGACTGTGATTGAGTAGCTTTAGAAAGAATAGGTAGTGAAAAGAAGGTCATAAAACTTCAATATTGCACTCATAGGACATAAAATATAACATGACCAGGATATGATATAAATATATAAATATATGTTATTTGAATAAATATTAGTATATGACATAAAGAAAAAAATGCTAGTAAAGACAAACAGCAACATTTTATAATGATAAAAGTATCAAACTATCAGAAGGATGGAACAATTCTGCATATACAGTCACCTAATAACTCAGTGCCAAATACCTGAAAACAAAGCAGACAGAAATTGAGAAACAGACAATACAACAGTAATAGTCAGAAACTGCAATATATCACTTTCCACAATGGATAGAACATCTATGCAGAGATCAATAAACATAAAGAAGATTTGAGCCGTACTGCAAACCAATAGTACAAATCTGACATTTATTGAACATTCCAGCCATCCACAGAATACACATTCTTTCAAATGCACTTGGAGATTTCTTGAAGATAAATCATATATATTCCATTATACGTGTGTGTGTGTCTGCATGTTAATGTGTGTGTGTGTGTGTGTGTGTGTGTGCACGCGCGCGCGCGCACGTGCGTGTATACCACCTCTTGTTTATCCATTCATCACTAGATGGACATTTGGGCTCTCTTCATCGTTTAGCTCTTGTTGATAATGCTGCTATAAACGTTGGGGTGCATGTACCCCTACAAATATGTATTTTTGTACCCTTTGCGTAAATACCTGGTATTGCCATTGCTGGATCATAGGGTATTTCTATTATTAGTTTTCTGAGGAACCTCCACACTGTTCTCCAGAGTGGCTACACCAGTTTACATTCCCACCAACACTGCAAGAGGGTTCCCGTTTCTCCACATACTTGACAACATCTGTTATGTCCTGTGCTGTTCATTTTAGACATCCTGGCAGCAAAATGTGAGCATATTTTCTTCCATTTTTTTTAAACATTTGTGTTTATTTATTTATTTATTTTTAATATAATTTGTTGTCAAGTTGGCTAACATACAGTGTATACCGTGTGCTCTTGGTTTTGGGGGTAGATTCCCACGGTTCATCACTTACATACATCACCCACTGCTCATCCCAACAAGTCCCCTCCTCAAAGCCCATCACCATTTCCCCCTCTCCCCTACCCCCTATAAACCCGCAGCTTGTTCTCTGTATTTAAGAATCACTTATGGTTTGCCTCCCTCCATCTCTGTGACTATATTTTCCCCTTCCCTTCCCCCATGGTCTTCTGTTAAGTTTCTGAAGTTCCACATATCAGTGAAAACATATATCTGTCTCTCTCTGACTGACTTATTTCACTTAGCATAATATCTTCCAGTTCCATCCACGTTGCTGCAGATGGCAGGATTTCATTCTTTCTCATGACGTTAGCATATTTTCACATGTCTGTTAGCCATCTGGATGTCTTCTTTAGAAAAGTGTTTTCTAAAGTCATGTCTTCTGCCCATTTATTAACTGGGTTATTTGCTTTCTGGGTGTGGAGTTTGCTAAGTTCTTTATAGATTTGGGAAACTAATCCTTTATCAGATATGTCATTCGCAAATATCTTCTCCCATTCTGTAGATTGTCTTTTACTTTGGTTGGTTGTTTCCTTCCCTGTGCAGAAGGTTTTTATCTTGATAAACTCCCAGTGGTTCATGTTTGCTTTTGTTTCCCTTGCCTCCAGCAATTTGTACAGTAAGAAGCTGTTATGGATTTTGATGGGTTCCTATCTCAAATTTAGGTCTTTCATCCATTTTGAATTTCCTGTTGTGTATGGTGTAAGAAAGTTGTCCCATTACTTTCTTCTTCCTGTTGCTGTTCAGTGTTCCCAACACCATTTGTTACAGAGACTATTTTCTTTCCATTGGATATTCATTGCTGCTTTGTCAAAAATTAGTTGACCATATAGTTGTGGGTCCATTTCTGAATTTTCTATTCTGTTCCATTGATATGTGTCTGCTTTTGTGCCAGTGCCATACTGTCTTGATGACTACAGCTTTGTAATACAGCTTGAAATCTGGAATTGTGATGCCTTCAGTTTTTTTGTTTTTCAGAGTTTCTTTGGCTATTTGGGGTCTTCTGTGGCCCCATACAAATTTTAGGATTGTTTGTTTTAGCTCTGTGAAAAATGCTGGTGGTATTTTGATAGGGACTGTATTAAATTATAGATTGCTTTGGGTAGTATTGACATTTGAACAATATTTGTTCTTCCAATCCATGAGCATGGAATGCTTTCCCATTTCTTTGTATCCTCAATTTCTTTGTAGGTGTTCTATAGTTATCAATGAGAGTGCAGAACTTTTTCCTCTTTAGTTAGGTTTATTCCTAGGTATCTTATTGGTTTTGGTGCAATTCCAAACAGGGTTGATTCCTCGTTTCTTTTTTTGTTTCCTGCCTCGTTATTGGTGTATACAAATGCAACAGATTTCTCTACATTGATTTAACAATCTGTAACTTTTCTGAATTCATGTGTTAGTTCTAGCAATTTTTGGGTGGAATCTTTCAGGTTTCTACACAGAGTATTACGATTTCTGTGAAGAGTGAAAGTTTGAGTACTTCCTTGCCAGTTTGAATGCCTTTTCTTTCATTTTGTTATCTGATTGCTGAAGCTAAGACTTCCAGTAGTATGTTAAATAGTAATGGTGAGACTGGACATTCTTGTCTTGTTCCTGACCATAGGGGAAAGTTTCTCAGTTTTTCTCCATTGAGGATGATTTTATCTATGGGTTTTTCATAAATGCCCTTTATGATGTTGAGGCATATTCCATCTATCCCTATTTGTAGAAGGTATTTATCAAGCTTGGATGCTGTATTTTGTCAAATGCTTTTTCTGCATGTATTGACAGGGTCATATGGTCCTTGTTTTTCTTTTATTAATGTGGGGTATCATGTTGATTGATTTGCAACATTGAACCAAACCCACAGCCCAGGAATAATCCCACTTGATTATGGTAATACTTCTTTTAATGTATTGTTGAATTCATTTTCCTAGTATTTTGTTGAGCATTTTTGCATCCTTGTTCATCAGGGGTTTTCACCTGTAATTCTCCTTTTTGATGGGGTCTTTCTCTGGTTTTGGAATCAAGGTAATGCTGGCTTTGTAGAATCAGTTTGGACATTTTCCTTCCATTCCTATTTATTGGAACAGTTTGAGAAGAATAGGAACACTTTGAGAAGAATTCTTTAAATATCTGGCAGAATTCCCCTGGGAAGCCATCAGGCCCAGGACATTTGTTTGTTGGGAGTTTTTTGAATACATTTCAATCTCTTTGCTTGTTATATATCTGTTCAAATTTTCTATTTCTTCCTGTTTCAGTTTTTTTAGTTTGTAAGTTTCTAGTAATTTTCCATTTCTCCCAGATTCCCCAGTTTTCTGGAATATAATTTTCATAGTATTCTTTCATAATTGTTTGTATTTCTGTGGTGTTGGTTGTGATCTCTCCTCTTTCATTTATAATTTTATCTTTTGGGGGTCCTTTCTCTTTTCTTTTTGACATGTGAGGCCAGAGGGTTATCAGTTTTATTCTTTCAAAAAACCAGACTTAGTTTTGTTGATCTGTTCTACTAGGGTTTTGTTTGTTTGTTTGTTTCTATATGGTTTCTTTTTGCTCTAATCTTTATTATTTCCCTTCTCTGCTGGCTTTAGGCTGTATTTGCTGTTCCTTTTCTAGCTCCTTTAGGTGTAAGATTATGTTGTGCATTTGAGACCTTTCTTGCTTCTTGAGATAGGCCTCTATCGCAATATACTTTCCTATTAGGACTGCCTTTGCTTCATCCCACAGGTTTTGAACCGTCGTGTTTTCATTTTCATTTGCATCTGGGTAATTTATAATTTCCCGGTTAACCCTCTCATTCTTTTGTAGGATGTTCTTTAACCTCTGTGTATTTGATGGCTTTCCAAATTTTTTCTTGTGGTTAACTTCAAATCTCATGGTGTTGTGGTCTAAAAATGTGCATGGTATGACCTCAATCTGTTTGTTCTTGTTGAGGGTTGATTTGTGACCCCATGTGTGATCTCTTCTGGAGAATGTCCCATGTGCTCTCAAAAAGAATGTGTATTCTGCTGCTTAGGATGGAATGTTCTGAATATATATTTTAGGTCCATCCAGTTCAGTGTGTCATTTAAAGCTATTGTTTCCTTGTTGGTTTTCTGCTTAGATGGTCAGTCCAATGATGTAAATGGGGTGTTAAAGTCCTCTACTATGATTGTATTATTATCAAGGACTTCCTTTATATTTGTGATTAGTTGATTTATATATTTGTGTTCTGTCAATTTGGGGGCATAAATGTTTACAATTGTTTTATATTCTTTCTGGATTGACCCCTTAATGATGATGTAATGTCCTTCTTCATCTCTTGGTACAGTCTTTGGTTTAAAATATAGTTCATCTGATATAAGTATGGCTATTCTGGCTTTCTTTTGACGTCCATTAGCATGGTAGTCGGTCCTCCAACCCGTCACTTTCAATCTGCAGGTGTCATTAGGTCTAAAATGAACCCTTTGTAGGAAGCATATAGATGGATCTTGTTGTTTTGTCCATTCTGATACCATAAATCTTTTGATTAGAGCATTTAGTACATTTACAGTCAGAATAATTATTGAAATATATGGCTTTAGTGCCCTATGTTACCTGTAGAGTTGGTGTTCTGGTGATGTTCTCTGGTCCTTTCTAGTTTTTTGTGCTTTTGTTCTTTTTTTTTTCCACTCAAAGACTCCCCCTTACAATTTCTTTCAAGGGGAGCCATGGTGGCTAAGTCGGGTAAGCATGTGATTTCAGCTCAGGTCATGATCTTACAGTTTGAGTTTGAGTCCTGCATAGGGTGAGCTGGGGCCTTGGTTCAGCTGAGCCTGGCCTCTCTCTCTCTCTCTCTCTCTCTGTCTGTCTCTCTGTGCCTCATGGGATTCTCTCTCTCTCTCTCTCTCTCTCTCTTGCTCCCTTGCACCCTCTCTCTCTCACAAAAACATTTTTTCCTTCAGGACTGGTCTTAAACTCCTTTAGTTTTTGTTTGTCTTGGAAACTATTTATCTCTCCTTCTGTTCTGAATGACAACCTTGCCGGGTAAAGAATTCTTGGCTGCATATTTTTCCCATTCATCACATTGTATGTGTCCTGCCACTCCTTTGTGGCCTGCCAAGTTTCTGTGGACAGGGCTGCTGAGAACCTGTTCTGTCTTCCCTTGTATGATAAGGACTTTTTTTCCCCTTGCTGCTTTCAGGATTCTTTCCTAGTCTGTGTGTTTTGTGAATTTCACTATGATATGCCTTGGTGATGATCAGCTTTTGTTGAATTTAATGGGAGTTTTCTGTGCTTTTGGATTTTGATGTCTGTGTCCTTACACAGATTAGGGAAACTTTCAAATATAATTTGTTTGAATAAACCTTGATATTGATTCATTCCTCTAATTCATCCATCCTCATTTTTATGAACTCTAATTGGGTTTGCATTTCAGTTACAGCATTTTTTTAAACTATTTTTTAAATTTACATCCAAATTAGTAAGCATATACTGCAACAAAGATTTCAGGAGTAGATTCCCTAATGCCCCCTACCCATTTAGCCCATCCCCCTCCCTCAACCCCTCCAGTAACCCTCAGTTTGTTCTCCATATTTATGATTCTTTTCTGTTTTGTCCCTCTCACTGTTTTTATATTATTTTTGCTTCCCTTCCCTTATGTTCATCTGTTTTGTCTCTTAAGGTCCTCATATGAGTGAAGTCATATGATTTTTGTCTTTCTCGGACTGACTAATTTCACTCAGCATAATACCCTCCAGTTCCATCCACATAGTTGCAAATGGCAAGATTTCATTCTTTTTGATTGCCGAGTCATACTCCATTGTATATACTTACCACTTCTTCTTTATCCATTCATCCATCAATGAACATTTGGGCTCTTTCCATACTTCGGCTATTGTTAGTGCTGCTATAAACATGGGGATGCATGTGTCCCTTCGAATCAGCATACCTGTATCCATTGGATAAATACCTAAGAGTGCAATTGCTGATTCATAGTAGTTCTATTTTTAATTTTTTGAGGAACCTCCATACTGTTTTCCAGAGTGGCCGCACCAGCTTGCATTCTCACCAGCAATGCAAAAGAGATCCTTCTTTCCCTGCATCCTTGCCAACATCTGTTGTTGCCTGAGTTGTTAATGTGAGCCATTCTGACAGGCGTCAGGTGGTATCTCATGGTGGTTTTGATTTGCATTTCCCTGATGATGAGTGATGTTGAGCATTTTTTCATGTGTCAGTTGGCCATCTGGATGCCTTCTTTGGAGAAGTGTCTATTCATGTCTTTTGCCCATTTCTTCACTGGATTATTTGATTTGGGGTGTTAAGTTTGGCAAGTTCTTTATAGATTTTGGATACTAACCCTTTATCTGATATGTCGTTTGCAAATATCTTCTCCCATTCTGTCAGTTGCCTTTGAGTTTTGCTGATTGTTTCCTTCTCTGTACAGAAGATTTTTATGTTGATGAGGTCCCAGTAGTTCATTTTTGCTTTTGTTTGCCTTGCCTCTGGAGACGTGTTGAGTAAGATGTTGCTGTGGCCAAGATCAAAGAGGTTTTTTCCTGCTTTCTCCTTGAGGATTTTGATGGCTTCCTGTCTTACATTGGGGTCTTTCATCCATTTTGAGTTGATTTTTGTGTATGGTGTAAGAAAGTGGTCCAGGGTCGTTCTTCTGCATGTCGCTGTCCAGTTTCCTCAGCACCACTTGCTGAAGAGACTGTCTTTATTCCATTGGATGTTCTTTCCTGCTTTGTCAAAGATTAGTTGGTCATACGTTTGTGGGTCTATTTCTGGATTCTCTATTCTGTTCCTTCGATCTGAGTGTCTATTTTTGTGCCATCGGTTACAACATTTTTAATTTTGACCTGACTAGATTTTAGTTCTTTTATTACTGCAGAAAAGATTCTGTAGTGTCTTCTATGTATATTTCAAGACCAGCTAGTATTCTTATAATTTTTGTTTTATATTCTAGTACAAACATCTTACTTATATCTGTATTGATTAAATCACTGACTGAGAGATCTATTTCTTGCTCTTTCTTTTGGTGTGAATTCCTCTCTCTTGTCATTTTTCCCAGAACAGAAAAGAAAGAAAAAAACAAAGCAAAACAGAGACTATCAAAAAAGTGAGATCCTGGGTGTGTTTTTGTCTGTTTGTTAAAATAATCTATATCCAAAAAACAAAAATTATAATCATAATAAAAATAAAATAAAATGAAAATACACAAATACACAAAATAAAATATATATAAATTAAGAAAATGAAAATAAAACATAAAAAAGGAATTTTTAAAACTAAGAAAATAAATGAAAAAATAATGTAAAAAACAAAGAATAAAAGTAAAAGAGGAGCTCGATCCTATTTTCCCCAGAGCTGAAGCTTTGCTGTGTTTTATGATCAGCAGAGGTGGTGGGAGCAAGTGCTGGCCATCTGGAGGAGGGGCCTGTTGTGCTGATTCTCAGGTAGAAATGTGACTTCATAGCACAGTGGTCAGGGCTTGGGGTAAGCAGTTCTCGCGTCCGCTAGATGGCGCTGTTTTGCTTCCCGAAGCCTTTCAGGGCTGATGGGCTGATGAATGCGGAAGCTCCCACTCTCCAGCCTTGGAGCTGAAAGATTGCGCCCCCAATTTTTCAGAAATCCCTCACAGAAAAGCAAGCAATTACTTCGCTTATGTCCCGTTTCCCTTCTCTTGCATGTGGCTATCCAGTTTTCCCAATATCATTTGTTAAAACGACTGTCCTTTCCCATGAATTGTTTTGGCACCCTTGTCTGTAATCACTTGGCCATATACCCAAAGGTTATTTTCTGGACCCTGTTTTTCCATAAGTCTGTATATCTGTTTTTATGCCAGTACCATAACGCTTTGATTTCTGTAGCTTTATAGTAAAGCTTGATAGCTCTAGGTCTGACCTTTTTTACCACAAGCATGTGATTGAGTTTCAAAACTCCAAGTTTTAGGGACTCCCCTGGCCCGGACCAGCGCTGTTCCCTAGGAGAGGATCTCGCGTCACTTTTGCTGTTTGCGGGCGATGCCAGGAAAGTGGTGGCACAACCATGCAGTTGTTCCGAGTTTCTGGCAAAACAGAGCAGAATGCGGCACCACAGCTCTCTCCCCTGAGCTCAAGGCCCTGCTCCTACACTTGGGAGCAATGGAGCACGTGGGTGCCCCTGTCCTTCTTGTGACCCGGGGATCCTCAGAGCAGACTGTCACTCCTGCGACTCCTCCCATTTTGCCACCTGAGCACCTGTAAGCCAGGCACACCCCCACAGCAGCGGGCTAAAGTTCAGGTTGTGCGCTGCTTATAATTCTTGTGGTATCTCTGTAAGCAGGCTCCCTGCCTGCTGCCCTAACTGCAGCCTTGGCTCCCCCAAATCAAATCTCCTGCCTCTTACCTTCCAGAAGGTGGTCACTTTTCCACTTGTAGACTTAGAGTTTTTGTTCTCTCCAAACTCCAATTGATTTCTCGAGTGTTCAAAGTGATTTGATAACTATCTGGCCGAGTTCCAGGGATGAGACAAACTTAGGGTCCCCCTCCTCCTCTGCCACCCGAACTCCTCCCCAAGAACCCACTCTTACAAGGCCTGTGTCCGGCCTCACACCCCTCAGGACTCAGCTAAACAGCAGTTTGAAAAGTGCCCAGGACCTATGTGAAGGGCACCCACTTACTAATCTTGTTTTTGTTTTCTCCTGTTTTTGTTTTACTTCCAGCGTAGTTAATGAGCAGTGTTATATGAGTGTTGGATGCGCAATATAGGGAGTCCACAATTCTATACATTGCTCTGTGCCTGTCGGGATAAGTGTATTCTTAATCCACTTTACCCCTTTCACCCCCACCCCCCACCCACCTGCCCTCTGGTAACCATCCATACGTCTCTATAGTTCTGAGTTTGGTTTTCGGTTTATCTCTTTTTCGCTCTGTTCATTTGTTTTATTTCTTATGTTCCAATATGACTGAAATCATACTGTATTTGTCTTTCTCTGACTGACTTATTTCGCTTAGCATTATACTCTCGTGATCCATTCATTTTGCTGCAAATGGCAAGATTTCATTCTTTTTTGTGGCTGAGTAACAGTCCGTTGCATAAATATAACCGCATCTTGGGGGCACCTGAGTGTCTCATTTGGTTCAGCCTATGACTCTTGATTTTGGTTCAGGTCATGGGATCGAGCCCCGTATGAGGCTCAGTGCTGACAGTGGGGAGCCAGCCTGCAGTTTTCTGCCTCCTTCTCTCTCTGACCTCCCTCGCTTGTGCTCTCTATCAAAATAAATAAATAAACTTTAAAACATAATATACCACAGGCTCTTAATCCATCTCTGGAAGGACGCATGGACTACCTTCATAATTTGGCTACTGTGAAGAATGATGCAATAAACATCAGGGTGTATATCTTTTTAAATTAGTGTTTTCATATTCTTTGGAAAAATACCCAGTAGTGGAATTACTGGATCATCTGGTAATTGTATTTTTAATTTTCTGAGGAACCTCTGACTGTTTTCCACTGTGGCTGTACCCATTTGCATTCCCACTAACAGTGCACAGGCCTCCTTTTCCACCACATCCACACCAAGACCTGTTTCTTGTGTTTTGATTTTAGCCATTCGGACAAGTATGAAGTGATATCTCAGTGTGGTTTTGATTTGTATTTCTCTGATGATGAGTGATGCGGAGTTCTCAGTTTGTCCCCTATTCAGGATGATGTTAGCTGTGGGTTGTCATATATGACCTTTATTACGTTGAGGTGTGTTCCCTCTAAACCTACTTTATTGAGGGGTTTTACCGCAAATTTATATTGTACTTTGTCAAGTGCTTTTTTCTGCATCCATTGAAATGATCATATGGTTATTATCCTTTCTCTTATTGATGTTATGCATCATGTTGATTGATTTGGAAACACTGAATCACCCTTGCAACCCGGGAATAAATCCCACTTGATTGTGGTGAATCATTATTTTCATAACACTGTTGAATTTGGTTTCTACAGGAGTGAGGGGAGGTCTGTGCTGCTCTGGGCAGCAGTGGTCTGGAGCTCCTGAGGTTGGGGCCCTGACACCCACCTGCTCAGAGTCTGTCCCTGCACCAGTTGGCTGCACTGCCCTGCAGCCTAACCGTGCTTGGGATCCCGAACCGCAGGCTTTCTAGCTTCTCCGGGTTTCCCTGTGCCACCAGCCCTAGCCTGCTGAGGTCTTCTGGTGGTCTTGGTGTGTGTTCCCTCAGCCCTGGACTTAGGGGACTTCCGTGGTCACCTGCGAGGCTCACGTCCTGCTCCTGACTGGTAGTCTATTCTAGGCGTGGGGGGTAGTGGCCTAGGGCTTCCTTTGGACTGTACTTTTCTCCGAGGATTCTCGACTGCTCTGCTGAGCCCGGTGCCCATCACCCACCTGGAGGTGGGCACGATTGCAGACATGGGACAGCTTGTCCCACTGCTCTGAGCCCTGCTGTGACTTTTGCCTTTCTGCTGGGGAGCGCCACTGCTGCCTGGGGTTCACTGTGGTCGTTGGAGGGGCAGAAGCCTCAGTGAATGTTGTGGGGGCCCCATCATCCGTCAGACCGCCCAGGGTAGGAAGGGGTCTGTTGCCCTCAAAGCTCAAGCCACTTCTCCAATCTCTTCACCTCTCATCGGGTCCCCCATGTCCCTCACCCCCTCCCTGACATTCTCCTTGGTTTCTTTCTCTGAACCGCTTCTGGGTCCCTCACCTCACCCCTCCTCACCCCTGCCAGTTTCACTCCTCCCATGGGCCATTGCCTGCAAGGAAACTTCTGGCCTACTTCCCTCTCCCTAACTTTCCTCCACTCTAATTTTCTAATTTTGCCCAGAGCGTCTCCCTCCAACTGCCCTCCTGCCATCACTAAGGGGAGCACTGCGGCATGGGGTGCAGCTTCTTGGCCAGACTTGTCCCCTGTTTTGGTTCCCCTCCTCCTCCCTCCCCTCCATTGCAGGCAGCTGCTCTTGGCCATTCTCCATCCTGGGCCAGCACCCACACCTCCCTGTCCCCTCTCCTTCATCCCACCCTCACACTCTTGAGGCTTCCACTCTCCCTGTGGATTGGACTCTGTCTCCCTGGTCTCTCTGCACCCCTCCCCCATGGCCCCATGGCTGCTCACACCCCTTGCCCACATGCTGGGCCCTCACCAAGCTCTCCTCTCTCAAGAGCTCCTCCCATGGGGCCCTGCCATCCACACCCCTCCTCCTGGCTCTTGGCCCAAGTCCCCTCCTCTCTTGTCAGCCTCTGACTCAAGTTTGTTCTGAGATATTCAGTCCCCCCTTCCCAGACCCTCAGCACTAGTCTCCCCTGCTGCCTGCTGCCTTGCCTTCTCCCTCACTGACCAGAAAACTTCTTGAGGTCCAGCTGCCCAGATCCTTGGCCCTCACCCGCTCCTTTGGTTCCTTGACCCCAGTGGACCCCACTCCTGACACGTGGTCTCCAAACTTGTTGTTTCTGCCAGGTGGTCAGCACCAGCCTTTCCACACAGCCAGCCTTCTCCCAGCCTGCCAGTCCTGGGCTGGAAGTCCTTCCTTGGAGGGATGACCCACCCCCCTCCCAGAACTACGCCCACCATGCAGGTCCTTCCCCAAGGTGTGCACCGAGGTGTGTCGGGTCTATTTTCTCTTCCACTGACCCTCCTTTCTAATATAGACTATACTTGGGCTCGCTGCCCTGTCTCTCAGAGACCCTCTGATTGTCTCTCCCCAGGGACACTGGCAGGTCCATCCCGTTCTCCACCTGGGGGCCTCACCTTGCCACCCTTCCACTCTGGGCCTAGGCTTACAACTTCCCCCCTTTTCCCCCAGGGCACTGGGCCACCCTAAACTCCCTTGTGGTCACAATCCACCCCACAAGCCCTCTGTGTCACTGCCTCCACCCTGCCTCTGGCTCCCAACTCATTCTTGAAGTGTCTTTACCACAGGAAGCAGCTCCTAACCCACCTGTGCACCATGCAGCTCTGGATCCCTCAGTCTTGCCCCCCCCCCCCCCCCCGCCCTTCCCTCCCTGCTGACAAGACCTCTCCTTCAGCATGGTCTTCCTGCCCCTCCCTTGCTCCCTGCAGGCCAATGTCTGCCTTTGACCTCCTACCCACACCACCTACAGGAGCCCATGCCTCCCTCTCCTGGCTCCTGTCCTGCACCCCCACCCCCACGGACATTCCTTCTTCCCTCTCCTTCACGCCCCTTGCCTATCTTCCTGTACTGGAAAGCCTCCTTCCTGTCCCTTGTACATGTGCATTTTCTGCATCTTCAAGACTTCAAGCAGCTCAGGACAGCAGAGCTTTTCTGAAAAATATTTGATGAACAGTTACGTCCAGGAGGCAGTTTCATTTGTAGTCTCCTCCTTGCCAGGATCCCTCAGTCTTCGTTATAACCTCACGGTGCTGTCCCAGGATGGATCTGTGTATCAGAGATTTTTCACTGAGGGACGCGTGGATGGTCAGGCCTTCCTGCAGATGACAGTGAGATAGACATGGCAGAGGCACAGGGACTGTGGGCAGAAGTCCTGGTACCGCAGACATGGGATACAGAGACCAAGGACTTGAGAGAGAGCAGGACGGGCCTCAGAATGACTCTGGCAGACCCCCTGGCCCTGTGGGTGCAGAAAGTAGGAGATAGTGGAGTGGGGGCAAGAGTGATGAGAGGCCTTTCCCAGGGAAGTTCACGACCAAGAGCAGAGACCTGTTCTCCTTCCAGTGGATTTAGCTGGGAGTGGAGGTGAGGACTGAGCGTCTGTGGACTTCAGCCCAGAGGCGGCCATTACTCAGCACAGGGAAGTCGTGGAGGAGAGGAGGGAGGGGCCCTTCTGGCTGGAGTCTGTCACTGGTGTGGGGAAGGCAGAGGAACACAGGATGGGATTTGTCACTGCTGGCTGGGGGCACACTCATATTCACTCCAGGATATCTGGGGCTGGGAGATCCGAGAGGACAACAGCACCAGGGGCTTCAGTCATTTCCACTATGATGGGAGCTCTTTCCTCCCCTATGACCCGAAGACCCATGGATGGCCAGTTCCCTGGTCCTCAGCGCAGACCTTGGCTAAGGAAATCACGATGCAGATGGCTTTCAAACCAGGCTTCCTCAGCCTATGTGCAGGGAGAGCTTTGTGGAAGCCTGCAGAAATATCTAAAATCCTGGATGGACTTCTGGGCAGAACAGGTTCAACCCTGGTGCGGGGCCTTCCCCTCCCCCAGGCCCATTGACCTCCCCCCAACAACCCTGTCCAAGGCAATCTTCCCTGTCCTATGGGATGCACATATGTTCTGTTGGCCCCTGGTACCATGACCCACTTGTGCTGTTACAGCCTCTGGATAGAGTCACCAAGCAGGTGGGGATGGAAATGCACCCCCCTAGTGTCAATAGTCCAGGAAGGCCATGGACCCTCTGACAGAAAACTGAACGAGGAAGGTGGGTGTCAGGCAGCAGAGGAAGCCCCCAGCCTCCCCATCACAGAGAATTCCCTTATTGTCCCCTCAGCCCAGGAGTCCTCAGGGACAGTTTGCCCCCTCCCCTCACCCCAGCTGCACCCCAGGGAAGGTGAGTAGCTCCTGCTCACGTGCAGCCATGGCCAGTGAGCATCACATGATTGCATGTTCACCACCTGCCACTGTACTTTCCATGACAATGGCGAGTTTTCTTTTTTGTAGGTCCCTATCCTTAGTGCCTGTCACAGTACTGTGTTAGTCAGGGTGCTCAGAGAAACAGACACAATAAGATACGTGCATCAAGGAAGAGGTGGGTGTATTTTAAGGAACCGGCTCATGGGACTGGGGCGAGGCTGGAGGTCCAAAATGTGCAGGGCAGGCGGGCCGGCCGGGTGTGTGAGCAGAGCTAATGTGGCAGACGTGATCCGAAGGCAGTTTGGACAACGATCTGTGTTGTATTTCTTCCTTGTGAGATTAGGAGAGTTTTCAATTTATCATTACCCTCATGCTGCACAACTTTTCCTTTGTTTTCAACGTCAGTCTGCCACAACTGTTGTGGAAATAATAGATACAGATTCAAGAACATAAATACAATACTAAGAATAAACAGAATGAAGTGACAAAGCTTCAGTGCCTTTTAACATTGTTTGAAATATACTAATCGTGAATCTTCTGGGTCTGAGAGGGAACAGGGAGCCATAGCACTAACAATGCATCACAACCTGTCGTGTCACAGAGCATCTAATACTGTACAAACCTTATAACGCTTGGGAATGGCTTCCAGACTGTGTACGATTTAGTTCAAAGAAAACACTGTTTGACATTTCTAAAATTAAAAAAAGATCTCTGCTATTTTTGTCAAAACTCACTGATGTCTTACTCTTGCTAACCATGTAAATATTATGTGCAAATCATGCTCCAAAACTGTGTGAATGTGATTGTGCTAAGCGCTTGCTGTCAGTGCTCAGAATGCAATGAACAATTAGCAATAATCAGGAAGAAAAGTGTGAAGAACCTTATAGATGAACTTCACACAGTAAAGTCTTTGAAATAGAAAAACTTTGCATAATAGTCTTTACAGGTTTGGTAAGAGCAACCAACATGGGAAAAGTGCCATCAGAAGTCACACTATCTACTGTGCAGTGAAGCAGAGCATTTTACATGGTGAACGAAGGCTGTGACCGGACTGTGAGCAGCACATGTCCCTGTGGTCCCTGTCCCTGTGCTGCTGGCTGCAAACCGTGTGTCTGCCAGAATAAGAAAGTATTTGGACAACTTATAAATCAAGCAAAAAATCATTATCAGTGTCGTTTCAACTATGTCATGAGAATGTGTTTTAATCACTTCAATACTAAATTGAAGACTTGTAAGAAGGAGGGTTTTGTTGATCTGAGAATCCAGTGCATCAAAGGTAGTCATCAGTGCTCAAACAAGATGTGACACGGTTACACGTGTACCCATGGTGCCAGTGTGGCCACAAAGTTCAGGGTCTCACACAAAGTTTTAGAGAAATTTCTGGATATTCTAACTTGGTACTGCATAAGTCATGTATTCAGTGATTTCAGGATGTTACAGTGAAATGTGAATTCAAATAAATCACTTTAAATATTTACTTCAGGACACTTTTTATTCACACGTATTATATACAGTAAATGAACATCTGAGTTAGTTCCCAGAGAGGAGGGTGTGGGGGTTGGGACAGCGGGTGGGGGGGGGGCGGGAACACAGACTCCAGTTAGGGAATAAAGAAGTGACTGAATAGAAGGCACAGCATGAGGAACAGTCACTGATACCGTAACAGGATGTGTCGGGGCAGCTACACCTGTGGTGGAGAGAGCACAATGTGTGAACTTGTCATACGTTACCTTGTACACCTGGAACCAATGTGACATTCTGTGTCAACTCTACTCAAATTTTAAAAACGATTTAAAATGACTCTATTTCAATTTTGGTAGCTTTTTGACTTTTTAAAAAGTGTTTATTTATTTTGAGAGAGAATCTTAAGCAGGCTCCATGCTCAGCACAGAGCCAGAATTGGGGCTCGATCCCACGACCCTGAGATCACGACACGACCGAAATCAAGAGTCCGATGCTTAAATGACTGAGTCACCCAGGTGACCCTCTTTTGGCATTATTTTAACGTTTACTTATTTTAAGACAGAGAGAGAGACAGAGTGCTAGCAGGCGAGGGGCAGAGAGAGAGGGAGACAGAGTCCAAAGCAAGCTCTAGATTCTGAGCTGTGAGCACAGAGCCCAAAGGGGGCTCGAACTCAGGAACAGCGAGATCATGACTTGAGCTGAAGTCAGACACTTAACCAACTGAGCCACCAACATTTTAAATGAAGTGAATGTGCATAACAAATTCTAATCTTGGGTATGAGAATTGATAAATAAAATGTATAATGATGGTATCTATCTTCCACAAAGTCAGCTATGAAAACAATAGGTAAATAAATAAACACTAAGAAGATTAAATACTATCTGAATATTTGGGTGGAAACCAGGACACTGGGCAGGTCTGGGCTCCTGCAGTGCTAAGATGGCAACAGCAGGTGGAAATAGTATCAAACCTGTTAGGGTCACTTTATAAGCATCCATGCAATTGGAGTAGGTAAAGGTTTGGAAGATAAACTTTTTTTCAGAGAGTTGGCGTTAATAACTTGTCTGTGAACAGTGAGGTCACTACTGTCTTTAGCCTTACCAGAGAGATTTGTTACTTATTACAGAAGCTGGATTAATCTGAGAAAGGAAGAAGTAATTAACTTACAAAATTAGTAACGGAATCAAAGGGGAAAACTAGATAATATTATGTTTCGAAAAAAGTAATAGGACATACCATTTGAAAGAAAAATCCCATATCAAGAGAAAGACAATTATTTAATAATATGTTATTTACTTGTCATTTGAAAGAAATAAACACATTCAGAAGTTTTAAGTTTAATTTAATGAACCCTGATTATTTACCAAACTATATAGATTTTATTTATTAAATGAATAAAATTAATCTCGCTTAATCAAATATGTCATTATAACAAATGACAGTTGTGCCTCAGTTAACTACAGAGATATTAAATATGTAAGAACTTCAGACAGTATTACAATGGAAAAAATATTTAATGTAATAGTTAAAGTGAGAGAGAATCTAGTACCGTGAGCAGCATAATGTTTATGTGCTGTTACATTAAAGACAATTCAATGGGAACACATTGAAAACTTTTTATGGGCTCACTTGTCCAACCAGGGCTCACAATGGCATATCACTTTGCTAATGACAACAGTATAAAAAAAATCAGTCCAAAATACTTTTATTTTTTTTAGTTATTTACTTATTTTGAGAGAGAGAGAGAGGGAGGGAGGTAGGAGAGAAGGAGAGACAGAATCCCAAGCAGGCTCCCTGCTGACAGCAGAGAGCCCTATGAAGGGCTCGAACCCTCTAACCATGATGAGACCATGACCTGAGCTGAAGTCAGACACTTAACCGACTGAGCCACCCAGGTGCCACCCCAAAATACTTTTAAATCTCAACAACTTTTTATAATAGTTTAAGAAATAAAATAGACTATAACTTACATCATTTGTGAGCAGTTTTCTAATACATGGTTTATTTAGAACATAGACACAGTATAACTTACATCTTTTTATTTATACATTGTATTATTGTACTGGTGCTCAAATGTTTTTCAATAATATCCTTGTCTAACATATAGTTTGCTGGCAGCATTGTTGACTCATTGAATATCTGACATAAGAAATAAATGGAGATGACAAGGTGGACACGCGAGACAACTCAGAGTGAAGAGATCAGGGAGTTCAGAGTTTGTAATCCGGACTGTTAGCGGGGACGTTTAGAACCAGAAAGAATACACACACGCAGGAACATAATAGCAGCAGTCCCCTGACTTTCTCGTGCTCACCTGCCCTGTGTTTGAACCCCGTTGACCCGTCCACATGGGCATCTCCATGCGATCACAAGACTCGGAACACAGCACAACGATACTTCTCTCTGAATTCACGAAGCCAGGTCCTTGTTGGTTTGCTTTGGTGGCCCCCGCTCACTGTGCTGTAGGGCTGCACACGTGTGGGCAGGATTCATGAAAATCTAAGTTCCCCCAGCAGCTCCCAATGGAGGGAAGGGTGGCTGGGGATTCCCGAGTAACTGACTAACAAGGGCTGACTCAGGGTTACCAGGACTAGCCAGAACCAGTTAGGAAAGGAATCACTTCCCTGTCTGTGGGGGGAAAAGAAACTTTCATCTTCAGGTGGCATAGTCTGGACGGGCTCCCACATAGGAAGGGAGAGTGAGGGCAGAGCACTCCCCCAAAGAGGGGCAGACAGGGGCGCCATCCATTCCCACAGCCCAGCAGGCCTGCAGTCCTTGCAGGAGCCCCCTGGCCCCCAGAATGTGCTCCTCGCCCTGTGGCCCCACCCTGCTTGAAAGAGGTGAGGAGGATGGTGGGGACAGGAGGAGAGGGCGCCTGGATGACCTGCCCCCAGGGCTCAGCATGCACACAGGCAACACCAATCACTCCCTGAACCTCTAACCCTCTAGGGAGCGAGGGGTGGGGCATGTCTGCTGCAGTTCCCTGAGGACAGTTTAAAGTCAGAGCTGGAAGAGGACTGTTTGCTTGTGCTTTCGGGTCCCCATCTCTCCCGGGCTGCGCACTCTGTGGCAGCAGGTGGAGGATCCCAGACAAATGCCAGGATTTTCCTCCACCCTCCTCCCTCCCATCTTCACCGTGTGCTGTGTTTGGGAGAATTCCCTGGTATGATGTTTGCAGGGGAAAGTGCAGATGGCAGTGGCTTGGATCTCGACCACGAATCTGCATGCAGCCCCTGAGGAGACAGAGGAGCATGGAGGGGACTGAACAGGTCATGTTGCTCAGTGCACTTGAGAAGGGAGAAAACCATGTGCATTTGTGGCCTCTCATCCCCATACACCTCCTCTTCGCTTTGCCCTCCAACCCTCCAGAGCAAAGCACTTTTAATGTTCTGTCCCATGGAGCTGGGGCAGGGCAGGGGTCAGGAGACAGTGGGCTTCTTGCACAGTTCCCTCTGTGGTTCCCAGTTAGAGCCACAGCCATCCTTCCATCCTGGCTCACAGCAGAATGCAGCAGACACAGGGCTGCTGTCCCATGAGGTAGAGGGACTGCAGCTGAGGGGCTGGCTTTTCTCCCATTTTAAAAATTCTTTCCTGTTGTTGCTGCAGGATGTTGTACATACAGAAACAGGAAATGGGAGAAGGAAAGAGTTGACTTGGGTTCTCAGAAGGCAAAGAGAAATGAACACAAAATAAGAAACCAACAAACAAGAATTTACATGTGTTA
Organism: Panthera leo; assembly: GCF_018350215.1. Taxonomy (NCBI): domain Eukaryota; kingdom Metazoa; phylum Chordata; class Mammalia; order Carnivora; family Felidae; genus Panthera; species Panthera leo. The sequence continues at coordinate 29,993,172 of NC_056683.1, read as the reverse complement.
CGGAGATAAAACCATTTATAACTCTGCAAAGTCAGTGCCATATTACTGTCACAGTGTCACTATGCAATGTGAGGACAGCGGGTAGAAGTGCAAGATGACAGAGCTGGTGGAACCCAAGCCTGTGACAGGCACCTCAGGGCTCCATCTCCCGGGGCAACTTCAGTGAGGGAGCGGCTCAGAGGGCCTGCCCTTGACCCCTCATGATGCCACAGGTCCCTTTACAACGAAAGCACCACAGAGTGGGACCCTTTCAGTGACGGAGGAGCACAACCTAATCCTACTACAGAAGCGCATTCCTGTGTTATGTCTGATTTGAAAACAAAAATAAAACAAACCTTGTGATGATGCCCAATTCTGTCTCCCTCAAGCTTCTATAGAAGTGGATGATTTCTGAGGCACCTGAATGTCTCAGTCCATAGAGCACATGACTCTTGATCTTGGGGCTGTGAATTCAAGCCCCACGCTGGATGTAGAGTTTACAGAAAAAAATACAATAATTTAGAAATGACCAATTTCTGGGGTGACTGGGTGTCTCATTCAGTTTAGCATCCAACTCTGGATTTCAGCTCCTGTCACGATCTCACAGTTTGAGAGATCGAGTCCCGTATCAGGCTCTGAGCCAACAGGAAGGAGTCAGCTTAGGATTCTCTCTCTCTCTCTCTCTCTCTCTCTCTCTCTTACTCTCTCTCTCTCAAAATAAATAAATAATCATTAGAAAGAACTGTTAAAGAAAAGAAATGACCACTTTCTGACCCCTATAAGTCAAAGATAATAAGTGTAAGTCTTCACATGACACCCTTCAAATACTTTAACTCATGTCACAGACAAGGTATATCACATCAATATAAAAACAAATAAACAAAAGTGGGCTGCTTTCAGTAGGAAGGTGGATGCAATTTTTCCAGCCCACCATTACTAGAAGCATGAGGTTCTCCCTAAGTCTTTTTGATGAGGCTGATTAATTGATTAACTCTGATGATACCTATTTGGGGCCTGATCTCTGCTGGGCACTGAGGATAGAGCAGTGAGCAGGTAAAACAGGCTTGTGTGTTTATATATTAAATATTCGGCCTGAAGAGACAGTCATTTGGATTATGGAGCAGGGGCACCATCCTGGGAGCAGCTCAGGGCATCCTCCCTGAGCAGGTGACATTAACCTGAGCCCCCAGGATGAACAGGAGCTGACACGGGAGGAATGGCTCACTAGGAGAGCAGCTGGGGAGAAGTCCTGGCTGGTGGCCGGTGTGGCAGGCTCTCGGGTCTGACCAAGTGCAGGGAAGCTGCTGGCGGCTGCAGCCTGGAGCTGAGGAGTGCGAGCCTGGACCCGGCCCACCTGGATCCCTGGATGTCTTCCACCGGCCACTTAGCTTGGGACCCGAACAAGTTCCTCATCCAGGGACACATCAACCTCTTCCCCTGTACCACGGCTGATGCTCTAGGGATGAGGTGACACCTGTGAAGTGCTCGGAACAGTGTCTGGCATTGGCTGATGCTCGAGTACTGTTTGCTTTCATGGCCGGAGGGAAACAAGGTGGAGGGAGGGGAGGCTGAGGACAGAGGCCGGGCCCTGGAGCCCTCCCTGCCTGGCGTGGGAAACACAGTGAGGGTGACAGTCCATGTGGAGGAAGGCTACTCAGGTGCAGTGTAGGGAAGTGATGGAGAGGAGGAGAGGATATGTGGGGACTTGACAGGAGGCCACTGCGGGGGCCACACTAGTGGCACATGTCAGCCCTGTGTCTCCTAAACCACCCCTGTGCCATCTCTACTCCTTTTCACACTCCTCACTTCATCATCTTCCCATCACAGGTCAGCCTCAGGTGAGAATTATTGAGCACACCTTGGGCAGCAGTCATGGTGACCGGGCCAACTATATGGAACCTTTTGGAAGAGGTGACCTGTAGTGTCTACCTGGTGAACTGGAAGGACCCTGGGAGCATCTTTTGTGGACACAGCTTCTCCAGGCCCACATCACCACATGCTGTGTCATTCTCGGAGCCACCAAGGAGCCATGGGCTGTCCATCCTGAACAAAGCCATTTCAGGAGGGGACATCAGGCCCGACTGGACACTTGCCAGTGTGGTGTCAGCCTCCTAACCCTGGAGCCCAGGAGCGGGAATCCAGCACAGGAAGTTTTCTCACCAAACCCACCCACACCCCTCTGCCCAATGCACAGCAAAGCCAATGACTGAGACCCCAGGGTCAGCAAGGAAAGGGTTTATTTGAGAAGCAGCCTAATGAGAGGTAGGAAGCCAAGGCTAAATATCCTCCCTGAAGGGGAAGGAACAAGTTTTTTTTTTTCTGTAATCATAAGGGATGAGATTATGTACATATTGATGGAAAGGGCGGGACACGTAACTATTGATGAGGAAAGATGGAGCGTGCACATCAAACAACCATACGTGTCACATACAGCCTGTGTTCACGCTGGGGTGGAACCAGCTTCAGCAGGAGGATAAATGTAGCCCCTGATCTCCCGAGGTTGTCTTGGGACAAGGAGGGGGGCACGGGGCACGCTCTGAGAGCCGGTATAAAGGGGATGGGGTCTCTGGCTCATTATCTTGAAAAGAATGCAGGACCTCACTTTGTTCATAGACTGGAGCCACAGCACCTGACCTTGATCCCAGGCTCCTGCAGGGACAGGAATCTGAAAAGAAACCATAGCTGAGTGGGGAGAAACAGTCCTCTGAAAAATAAGCTCTAAATGTTCTGCTAGCTTCAACCTCATGAAAGCTGTGGGGCATGGATTCAGTTTGCTTCTGTGAGCAGCACAAGCAAGGGGCCTTATGCTCTTGCCAGAAGGATCCGCCATTCCTGCGTGTGGTTTGCAATATGTCACAGAGCTGAATGCCCCTCGGTGCTGAGGAGGGAGGCGGTGCCCGGCCTCAGGAGGTAGGGAAACCCTGTGCTCTCTTGTGCAACTTAGGACAGATCTTTGGACGCTTGCACAATCATTGACTTTAGAACCAATTAAGGACATTTTCTGCTTTCGGTGTTTTTGGGCCCTACTCATGGGCTCTCAGGGAAGCTAGACTTTTAACACTTGCCAGGATCAGAATGACTTCCCCAAACTGGAAAGCATGGGCTCTACTTCTGCCCTGAGCACACATTGTGCCTCTGCTTCATTAGCAAGAACCTAAAAGACACATATCAAACTAAAAGAAGAGTACAATTCTTCCTAAGTTCTGCCCCCATATTTTGGAAGCCTGCAAACTTGCATGTACAGAAAGCACAATTGAAGTGTGTAATTTTCTGGAATGTCTTTCATTGTGATGGTGTCTGACTCTTTTCATAAAAGCACAAATACTCTGCACAAATATTCCTTCCTTCGAAGCACTATCTTCTTTGTGAGGATTGTGTATCCCAGGCAGCTGTCCTCACTATGGCTTGAATAAAACGCCCTTCCACTTTTTTAGAAATTCTGAAAGTTTTATTCATTTCGCATGGACAGAACATTACAGAAAATAAATTGTTCAATTCTAAACACAATAGTAATGCACCAGGGCTTCCCTTTCAAACCAAGGGCTGTCCTGTGCCCTTGCTGCCACCATGGAGTGAGGGTGTGACTGATCCAGGTTTCCTTGTGAGGAAGCCCTGTGGGTCTCACACCCAGCTATGCCTGTCAACTTCCATGCTCTCAGGCCAGAAAGGATCACTGGACCTCCGGCTACCTTATTCTGCTCTCTCTAGTTGTTAGTGAGGAGAGAGGCCATTTATCCGAGGCCCCTCACAGATGACAACAGTGCTGGTCTCTCAGGCTGGAGGAGCCTCTCACTCTCAGAGAGATGTCTGGGGTCATGGAACCACGGTCCCTTCCTTCCCTCCAGGAGGAAGTGGGTGCAGCTTCCAGCCCCCAGAACTGTGTCCCCAGCCCTTGAAAACAGACTTCCTGAAATCACAAGGAAGATGGACGTGCTGCAGAGTCTGGAGCATTTCAGAGTTCAGAAGGGAATTTGCTGTAGACGTTTGTTGTACCGTCTACCTTGTAAGAGAGCAGAGGTTATAACGTAGTGTCAGATTGTAGGTCATTGCCATTCAGGGGAAGGAAGAGAGCAAGTTCTATACTGGGAATGCAACTCACAGACATGTCATTTATGGTTATTAAAATGTGGGAAAATTATAGAGAAACTAAAGGAGCACTGTTTTCTACTCACATCACTTATGATCAATTCTTTTTGTCATGATAAAAACTGAATCTAGACAATTTCTATCATCTCTTCATGTTGCACAACTTGGACACAAAATCAGGATGAAACCCAATCAATATCCCTTCATTTGAAAGGTCTTTCTCTTTGTTGCAGTTCACTTGACAGCTTTTCAAGTGACCCAACAAACAACACACATCCGTCAAGTTCATGAACCTCTGAGGAAGACATGCCCTGAATGAGTTCACCTCATGGCGGGACTGGCTGAAGGTCAGACTTTGTGTCCCTTCTTCCTCTTTTAAATGAACTTGACTCCACGGTGAACAAATTGTCTTTCATTTCTTCTTCCAGAGCCCGTGTCAGCTGATTTGGAGCAGCACCGGGCATCTGGGACCCATCACAGCACCAGGAGGAAGCATCCAGGACAAGCCAAGTGAAGCCCATTGTGGCACCGAAGAGAGGGAGTTTACACTGTGTTAATGAGGAGGTGCTTTTCCTTCCCACTCTGTGTAAGAGAGACGGCCAGCTCCTTAGCATCTTCTCCTCCTCCCCACTTTGTGGAAGGTCCTTGGTGCTTGAACTGTCCACAGGCCTGGGAGACAGAAGCTTTCCTTAGGTACTAAGGATTCCTGAGAATCATGCTCAGGGTGTAGGGAGAGGGACTCGTGGTTCTTGCACCAAAGGCATCTTGGTTACTTCTCTGGAGTTTGATTAACTGGTTTTTGGGAAACCTTGTGAGAGATTAGAGATTTGGAAGATGTCGTCTCATTGAAACTGATTTAGCACATAACACCTCCTCCATTATTTTCCAGCCAGAACTTGAGGGACTCCTACCTGACAGACTAACAAAGAAACACATGGGCACAATCAGATCATGGACATTTCAAAGTCTAGTAATGTGACCAAAGTCAAAGATGAACTGAAAAGAGATTATTTATTTATTTATTTATTTATTTATTTATTTATATGAGAGAGACAGAGTGAGAAAGAGGGACAGAGGAAAAGAGAGAAACTCAAGCAGGCTCCATGCTCAGCACAGAACCTGACTTGGGGCTCAATCCCACCAACCTGGGATTGTGACCTGAGCTGAAATTAAGAGACTCAGCCGAATGAGCCACTCAGGGGCCCCACGAATGGAGAATATATAGAGGTTTTGGGGAGATCACAGCAGTATTGAACTAAAACAGTCCCCTTCTTCTGTAGGAAATACATTCCTAGACCCATGGGGCTGCCTGTGATGATGGATAGTACCGGACCCTAAGTGTACTATGAGGTTTCCTGTAGGTTCCCACCCATGATCAAGTTTCATTTATGAATTGGGCACAGTAATAAATTAATAACAATAACTACAAAAAAAGAACAATCATAAGAGTATACTTTAGTGAAACTTATGCATAACTGCCCCCAACGAATCTGATGCACTGCACTCATCCTGCTTGTTGTGATGATGTGAGAGAAGAGGCCTGCATGAGGAGACGAGGGAGGTGAGTGAGGTCAGCATTGGGATGCAGTGTTAAGCTACTATTGACCTCAACCTTATGTCAGAAGGAGGATCACGTGCTTCCAGGGTGCACTTGACCTGAGGAATAGATAGCACAGACAGCCACACCAGGGACAAGGAAGGACAGCTATCGTGACCCTTCTATGTGGCCAATGAGAGTGACGAGATTGTACCGGGAGACTCTGGAACCCAGGTCCATCCATGCACGATTGTACATCCTCCTCATGTTGATGTATCCAAGGAAGATTCTAGCACACAGAACTCATGACAAGGAAGCAGATACTCAGACAAAATCATTCACATGTTCAGTTCACACAGCCTGTAGGCTGTTTAGCCAGAACCCATCCAGGGTCCGGCTGTCCTTTGTTTGTGGAGTCTGCTCTCCCAGCCCACCCTGCTGCTTGTACAGCCCTCCAGCCTCACGCCTAGGCAACACATGGGTCCCCCAGATGCAGAGGATGCACCACAGCACCAGGCCTGGGGAGAGGGGACGTCCAGTGAGAGGGAGGGCCCAGTCTGTGCCCTCCCTCCTTGAGGGCCCACATCCACTGGCATTGTCCTGTGACAGAGTCATACAGATGAGGCACAGGACAGGGATTGAGAGCCATCTCCACATGACTCTTCAGCAGGGACCAGGCAGGAGCACAATAACGACACCCCAGGGAGCCCAGGGTGTATCTTTTCAAGAGGTCACCATGTTACTGTTCAGGACTCCTTCACAGGGAAAATAGTCCCATTCTTTATCTTCAGTGGACCAAGGATCAGCTGACCCTGTACCCTCACTGGACATGCTTCCCCACGGCATCTCATGACATCTGCTCAGAAGTGTGTTCATTACCAGAGCCACGTTGCACCCATACTGGGCATCCACGAGGAGACAAATCACATCAGGTGACTCTCAAGGAGAGCATGACATCTGTGTTGTCCACGTATCAGACGTCTCTGCCGCACTGGCTGCTGGGAGAAGACTCGGCGGGTGTGTTCCAGGTGCCTCACATCATCATCCCATCCACAGCCCACAGCCCAGCCCTGCCCAGACTTCCCACCACCTACAGCCCAGTCCTGAAGCTTCGAGTGCACGAGAACCTAGGTGCTTGTTGACAAGGCACCTTCCTGGGTGCATCTACCCACAGGGAACCAGACGTACCACCTCTAGGACAGATCTTGTGAATGTGCTTTTGAGCAGTGCCCCAGGTGCCCCAGGTGCTTGGAGATCACACCTTGATCCTCGAATTGTGCTTCTGACATTCCAGCACGTAAGCAAATTCTGTGAGGATCTTGTTAAAAATGCAGATCCTGATCCTGTAAGTGGGTGCTTGAGCTTGGCCCTCAAGAAATTGTGCCATGTCCACTTCCCAGGGAGGATTCCATACACTTTTCATACCTTGGTGATGGGAGAAGACCCCTTGTGAGATGAGAAATTCTCCATTTTTCTTTGGGGGATAACAATTGTTGCTCAGGAGGATCTGATGACACCGATGCACTTACAATCCAAGGGCTGATGCTCCTCAGAACTGGAGAGAAGCCTCCAGTGCAAACGCCCAGAGCTCAGGGAGGAATACGGGAATCTCCCTGATGAAGGCTACAAGCAGCCATCAGATGGGGAGAGTCATGGTCATTGCAGCTTCTGGGGACGATGGAGGACAAGGCAGAGCTTGTTTCAGATTTAACTCAACCACTTCCAAGGCCTCCATTCAAACTTTGCAGCCTTTTGGTGACTCAGTGCAGATATTGTAAGAAAACTCTCATATACAGAGCGTATTTTTGCTAATACTATAGAAGCAGTGGATGAGAGGTGTTGTGGCAGTGTCCTTCTCTGTCACTATTGGTTATATGCAGTCAGCTTGTGCCCAGATCCCAGGCGTCCCCGTACTTCAGCTGGAGAAGCCTGAACACAGAACTGCAGGTGCCTGAATCCACCTTGTTCTCACAAGATCAGATCACGGGCTGGGACCTTTTCACCCCAAATCCTCTCTCAGGCGAGACTTCTCTGGTAATGACAGGAGGAGGGGGTGGAGTCAGTTTCTCCCCAGAAGACAATTACCAAAACTGAAGAAAAACATTAAAATAAATACTTGAAGTCCATGAAAAGTAAATGCAGGCAGGAAGAAACAAGAGAACTTTAATCTTGAATAACCACCACTACAATGGACGAGAACCACAAGTTCAGAGCTTTCTCCCCTCTGGCTGCTCCCCTCCCCACTGTAACTGCAGCCCAGTGGCTCACAGGGCAGATGACAGCAGTCACAGTGCCAAGAAGCTGAACATTTAAAGGGGAAATTTGAAAGTGAGGGAGCAACAGAGAGTTGAGATCTGAAATCTGAATAGAATCTCGGTCAAAATCCCTAGATGAGCACCACACTCTGCATGGCTTGGGGACACTCAGGGGACACTGCTGATAATGCAGGAGGCACCAGAGGGAGGTCTCGTTTTATTTTTCATTTTATTTTTTATAACAAGATATAGAAGTTTATCTAATAATTCCCATCATTTTCTTTTTTTTTAATATGAAATTTATTTTCAAATCGGTTTCCATACAACGCCCAGTGCTCATCCCAACAGGTGCCCTCCTCAATGCCCTTCACCCACTTTCCCCTGCCTCTGCCCCCCTGCCCCCCATCAACCCTCATTTGTTCTCAGTATTTAAGAATCTCTTATAAAGCATCCAACTCTTGATCTTGGGACCATGAGTTCAAGCCCCACATAGGGCACAGAGTTGACTTAAAAGATAAGACTACAATGGATGAAGGATGGTCAGACTTTGTGGCTGGGAGGACATTTAGAAGTTTGGGGGAAATACTAGGAACAAGACGACCACTGAAGAGGTAAGAACCAAACTCTGAGGAGAACCTGCACAAACCCTTGACTGACCCCAAACCACACAGCTGGAGGGAGGCTCACTCAAGACCCGGGATAAAATGCAGACCCTGCAGGTGGGAAAAACTGGGTATAGATAACACCAGTCAACAATGTTCACGTCATAGTGGGGTCCATGCTAGTGAAACACTTTTAGGAAAATCACAATCGTCAAAAAAAAAAAAAAAGAGACAATAGATTTCAGATTTGCTAAAACTAAAATGCACAATCCACTTTTAAAGGACATATTTTATGGGGCACATGGGTGGCTCAGTCGGTTAGCGTCCGACTTCGGCTCAGGTCATGATCTCACGGTCCGTGAATTCGAGCCCCGTGTCAGGCTCTGTGCTGACAGGTCACAGCCTGTTTCAGATTCTGTGTCTCCCTCTCTCTGACCCTCCCCCGTTCATACTCTGTCTCTCTCTGTCTCAAAAATAAATAAACATTAAAAAAATTAAAAAAAATAAATAAAGGACATATTTTAAAGGACATGCAGAGAAACAGAAATGTGTGACTATGCAAAAATCAACACAAGCATGTTCCCTGTGTGACGATTCCCAGATGTTGCAATCCACACCAACTTGGCCACGAGCATCAAAAAATGAATAAATATATGATGAAAGAATTTAAGAAAATCAAGTTATCAAAGGGTGAGCAGAAAGGATATCTGAATGAAGAAGTAGAATGTACAGAGAAGACCAAATTGACATTCTAGAACTGAAAGGGGAAAAAATGCAGTGACAGTTCAATGGGTAAACTTCACAGAAGGCCTGGGAAGGCAGAGTAAAGAATCAATGAGGTTGAATATAAATCAATAGAAATTATCCAATCCAAAACATCAGAGAAAAAAGATTGAAGAGAAACTTATACAACCTCAGAAACCCACAGACAATAAAAAAAAGGCAAACAGATAATCAGACTCCAGAAACGGGAAGGAGGAAAAGGGCAGAAAAATATTTGAAGAAATCCCGTTTGAAAACTCGTCTAATTTAGTGCAAAAAGCTTGAGCATATAGATCTGAGAAGCTCGTCACTCACCAGAGAAGAGAAGCAAAAGAAAACCACACTGAGGCTCTTCCATTTCCACATGAGAGAATCAAAAAGAAGACAGGGGCGCCTGGGTGGCTTAGTCAGTTAGGCGTCTTGGCTCTTGATTTCGGCTCAGGTCATGATCTCTGGGTCGTGTGATGGAGCCCCGGTTGGATCTCCCTGCTGAGCATGAAGCCTATTTGGGATTCTCTCTCCCTGTCTTTTTGCCCCTCCCCTGCTCATGCACTCTCTCTCTCTCTCTTAAGATGAATATATATTTAAAAACAAAGCAAAAAAAAACCCCCACAAAAAACAAAGACAAATCTTCAAAGTTGACAACACCTTCCACACAGGACGTGTGGTATTAAAATGTTCACAGGTTCACTGATACTCCCCCATGAGAAGGTGGAACTAATTCTCCTCCTCTTGTGTGCAGACTGGACTCAGTGACTCACTTCTCATGGACAGAATAAGGGGGACGTGATAGTGTGTGACTTCAGAGATCAGGTCTCAAAGGGACTGTGGTTTTCTTCTCCCCCTTCTTCTCTTTCTTTCCCTCTCTCAGATCCTGGATTTGGAAGAAGGCAGGTGCCCTGTCAGAAAGATCCTCACTTGCGGACGGGCCCACGAGTGAGGAGCTGAGGCTTCCCCCTGAGAGCCCACGGACACTGAAGCTCCCTGCCAGTAGCCACACGGGGGGGCGTGACCTTGACCTTCCAGCCCATGTCACGCCTTCGCATCACTGCGATTCTAGTTGCATCTTGGCTGCAACCTAATGAGACAGCTTAGCTGGAGCTGTCCTCATCCCCTGTCTTTACACTTTAACTATTATTATGTTTATATTATTTTATTATTATTGTTATTGCTGTAATGATGTCATATGAAGCTGCAGAATCATGTTATAATCTGTGGCATCGCAATGGATAATGACACAGACCTTGGAAACTGGACATGGGTGCTGGCATCACAGACACTTTACACGAGGCAGGTGCTGAGGAGCAGGGCAGGGTGGAGGCGGAAGGACTGTGAGGTGAGAGTTTAGGAGGAAGAGATGAGCAGAAATGCTGGAAATGTTCAAGGAAAGGGGCAGAGACGTAGAAAAGGAACAGAGTCCTCTGGAGCCCTACAGTCCTACTGGGGAGAAGCAAGCTGAAGATGTGACGCCCCTGTAGACACAGCCACATGTTGCACTGCGTGCTGATAACAAGACGTGAAATTTCAGGGCACCTGGGTGGCTAGGTTGGTTAAGCATCTGACTTCAGCTCAGGTCATGACCTCATGGTTTGTGAGTTTGAGCCTCAGTTCAGTCTCTGTGCTGACAGCATGGCGCCTGCTTCGGATTCTCTGTCTCCCTCTCTCTCCACCCCCCACTCTCTCCCTCTCAAAAATAAAGATATAAACATTAAAAAAAAAAACAATACGTGGACTTTCAGTATGAGGACACAGGCAGAACGTAAGTTGATGGAACAGCTGTGCCAGGCAAACTGTGACACGAGGAGGCTGATATGTTAACGTCAGGAGCAAAAGAGATTTGAAAAGAGAACACATTGCTGGAGATAAGGAGAGCCTCCTCGTGAGAAATGTAATAGAATGAGAAATGTCACAAGTGCAGACAGAAAGGAGACCAGTGGCCGCCCAGGGTGGGGGCTGGAAAGAGGACCAGATGCAAAGGGGCATCAGGAAACTCAGGATAAAGGACCTGTTCTCTATCTTCCTCGTCGTACTAGTTCCATGGGTCTAAACCATTGGTGACATTCCTCTAACTGTGCATTCACACCTGGGGCATTTTATCTCATCTGAAAACCTCAAGAAATAAAACAATAGTAGGGAGGAAATGGCACAGGAAAGATAAATTTAAACTAGTAAATATAAGTGAGGAAGTAAGTTTTAGGTCAATGTATTATAGATAAATAGAAGCTAGGAGAATTCATTGCAAGCTCCCCGCCATGAACTCATTTTGAAGGAAGTCCTGCAGGCCACAAAGAAATGACACCAGATGTTAACTCATAAACAGAGTGGAGTAATTAACACCAGAAATGGTGTTATTCCGTATATGTACATTTTCTTCCTAACTTCTTTAAAAGACATACGACTGTTGCAAACACTAAGAGGTACATGATATTATCTGACTGACAATGTATGCTGGTGACACATGTAACAATACTAGCACTGAGAAGGCTAAGTGAAACTCTATCCCTGTATGTACTGGATGGAGTTCAATGTTGCCTTAAGTAGATTGTGAAAAGTGAAAGATGCAGGTTTCAATCCCTACAACTTTAATAAAAATTGATGGAAATAAGTATAGCTAAAGAGCCACCAGAAGAATCGAAGCATAAACAAAAACTGATTGCTTGAAACAAAGGAAGGTAGAAAAGAGGCACAAGAATGGAAAAGACATGACACACTTCAGAAACAAAGAGCAAAATGATAGACCCAAATCCTACCATGTCAGGAATCATATTCAATATAAACCAAGTAAAATTCCAATCAAAAGGTTGCCGTTATCCAACTGCATAAATATCAAGAGGACTATACACTGTGTAGAATAGAAACACTTGAACTACAAACCCAAAAATAAGTTAAAACTTAAAGGGTGAAGGAATGAATATCCCGTGGGAGTAAAAAGTATAAGAAGTCTGGACCGTTGCATTAACCTGAAGGAAAATAGGCTGTCACATAGGGAGCATCGCTAAACACAGAGAAGGCCATTCTATAAGGATAATAGGTCAGCATCACAGCAAGACAAAATAATGAATGGAGAAGACCCTCAGTACAGAGCTCTAAAACAGGTGACACATAAAGTGGAAAAAAGGAAAAGAAATGGAGAAATTAGCTATTATATTTGAAGATCAATACTCTTCTCTCATTAATAGAACAGGTAAGGATTAGAGGACTTCAGCCATTCCATGAGCCAAAATAGACCACAGACTGACCCTAATAAATGTAAGGCAGGAAAATATAGAGTACACTCTGTAACCATGGTGACACTAAATTAGTAACATGAGGATCTCGGGACAATCCCCAAATATTTGGAAATTAGATTTGGAAATTAGAACACACATCAAGCCCCTGGGTCATCATGGCTTAGAGAGGCAATCACAGGGAGGTCAGAATTGTCTGTACCTGAGTGACAATGTACAGAAATGACAATGTGAGGTCTGTAGATGCAACAGAAACAGAGGTAGTGATTTCAGTTTGCAGGGACAGGAAGCCAGGCCTGAAGGACCCAGACAGCAGTCTGGGTTTTGAGGGTGCACCAAGACCCTGTTTTGAGGGTGCACCAAGGGGAGGAAGAGGCAACACACCAGGGTCCTTCTCTCTCCAGCCGGGGGTAGGGGCCACCCTCCAGGTTCCAAATGTGGGGGTCTGACTCCCTGGCACAGGGGCTTCCCCCCTGTCAATCTTGGGCATGGTGTTGAGATTCCTGGGTCCTGCAGGCCTGGGGAGCAGGGAGGGGACACATTTGGGTCCTGGGGGAAATGGTAGCCAGAAGACTGGGCCTGACTCATGGCTCATGTCCTTGTAGTCCCTGCAGTGTCCAGCCTCCACCCCACATCCTGTCTCTGAACTCCAGGAGCGCAGTCTCCATGGCCCCAGCTGCTGGGCACCTCCCTGTTGGAGGCCCTGGGGCAGCTCCTCCTGGAGGAGTGGTTCCTGTGTTCACAAAGAGAGAATGTCTCCAGGTGACACAGGGGTGGATGGCAGGTGGCTGTGAAATCTTAGCCCAGGGAGTGGGATCTGGAAACTCTAGTATTAGAACCAGGTCCCTTCAGGTTGCACAGACCTTGCTGTCCCTCCTCTCAGTTCTTGCCTCTCCCTGCCTCCCCAGCAAAAGGGGTTTTGCTCTGGAAGAAAGGGAGCCCCTTAACTACGTCCCCTCTCTCTTTTTCCCCTTCATTCCAGGATGTTGTAAGTATGCAAAAATGCCTAAACCTGAGTACAGTTTCCTGACCAATTACAGAGCTGACTCCTGTGTAATGACCATCAGGTGCAAAACAGAGCCCTCTACATGGGCCCCACCCAGATGCCCTGTGCCTCTTCCAGACAGAACCCATCCTCCCCCTAAGGGGAGGGTCCCTAAGATGACCATTCCCCTGACCTCTGGTCCCTGGTTCCTCCTTCTGCACTCTTGTTGGCCTACATCCCCTAATGTCACAATTTCCTACCTCTGCTCACTTCTCCAAGAGCCTCCCCAGGTTCCAGGTCATTACCCAGGGGAACTCTGCCTCCTCATTCTCCCCTTCTTCGACCACATCTTAGGAGTGGACAATCCAGACTTGGTTCCCTGGAGGAGGATCCTGTACCCTGGAAGAAGCAGCAGAAACAAGTGACAGGGACTCCAGGGTCAAGGTTCCATTAGGCCCCTGGGGAGAAGCCCAAAGGGAACTCGGGTTTTCTGTTGTCATCCCTGTGGCCACACGGGGGCGGTGCCGCTCTCCGGTTCTGCACCGCCAGGTGAGAGGACTGGGCTGAGGTGAGTCAGGCTGAGCAGGGAGGGAGGGGGATGAAGGTGCCTTCTAAGCAGCCCTGGGGGCAGGTGCAGGGGTGGGGCAGGGAGCAGAGCAGAGGAGATCCTTGAGCCCTGTCCTGTGTCTGCAGTTTCCCTCTGTCGTCCCCTCAACCCCTCTCTCCAGGCCCTTGAACAACCCCAGGAAAACTGAAAAGTAGACACTTTTCCTCCTGGACCTATTACTTGTCTGAGGGATACTGTAAAAAACAAACTCTTTTATTTTAGAATAGTTTGAGATTTACAGAGAATTACAAAGTTAGCGCAGGGTCCCTGTACGCCCCACACTTGGTCGCCCTGTTGTTAACACCACCCTCAGCCTTATGCATTTACCACAGATGACGACGCGGTACTCATCATTCCCAGTACTGAACTCCACACGGGATTTGCTTTTATTGGTTTTGTTTTCTCTTCCAAGACCCATCCAATATTCCACACTGAGGTAAGTTCCAATCATGTCTCCTTCTGGCTCCTCAGGCTGTGACCATTTCTCAGACCTTTTTTTTTTTTTTTTTTTTTTTTTTTTTTGATGTTTGAGAGGAACTTTCAGGTACATTGTACTCTATCCATCATGTGAATTAGGCTGGGCTTGGGAAGACTATGGTCTTGGGAAGACCACAACTGGACGGGCCATTCTCAACACAACATATCAAGAGCATACAGTGATCATTTGGTCATCAGTGATGAAGCTACCCTTTACCCCCTGGTTAAGGTCATCTTACCCAGATTCTCCCCATGATGTTCCGTTTTATGCTTTGTCCCTTTCCACGAAGTAGTGTTGGAAGGAAATCAGGATGTGCAGCCCAGAGATAGGGGGTGTCCTACTATGAGAATGTGCATGCAGGTTGTTGTGCAACATGAGTTCTCTAATGAGTCGGGTAAACACCTCAGAGAGGGATCAGCAGCTCCCATGCTTAGTCTGTGTTTGGCTTTACAAGAAACTGCTGACTGACGCCCACAGTGACTGTGCTACTTTGTATTCCTGCCATTAGTGACTGAGGCTTTCTGTTGCTCCAAGTCCTGGTCAGCACTTGGATTCCCACCATTCTAACAGGAGTGTGATGGCAGATCACTGTTGTTTCCTTTGCATTTCCCTAATGACACTTGCTGTGAGCACCTTCTCATGTGCTTGTTCGCCAGGAGTATATGTTCTTGGTGAGCTGTCTGCTCAGGCGTTTGCTCATTTTTTTAATGAGATGTTTGCTTATTGCTTTTTAAGGGTTTTATGGGTGTTCTAAAACAAGTCTTTATCAGACATGTGATTTGCAAATATCTTCTCCCAGTCTCTGCCCTGAACTTCTTTATGAACTAACAGTAGACATATATGCATGGATGTATTTTGGGGGGAGGGGGGTAGGAGAAAGGAGAAATGGCTCATTGTGATGTATTTGGGGGAGAGAACTTGGGTGAGTGGGGGGGATGAGGGATTACCATGTAACATCTTTATTTTTGGATATTTGTGATTATCTGCTGGTTCCCTCGTATGTGCTGCAGTGATGTTTTCTAAAACTAAACTAGTTTAAAATCCCTAACACATGACAGATCATCCTCAGACCATTAATCAAGACTCGGGTTCTGATCTTTTACTTTAGGACCAATCATCTTTTCCCTGAACTATTTTGCCTTTGAATTTTCTTTTTTTTTTTATAATTTTTTTTCAACGTTTTTTAATTTTATTTTTGGGACAGAGAGAGACAGAGCATGAACGGGGGAGGGGCAGAGAGAGAGGGAGACACAGAATTGGAAACAGGCTCCAGGCTCCGAGCCATCAGCCCAGAGCCTGACGCGGGGCTCGAACTCACGGACCACGAGATCGTGACCTGGCTGAAGTCGGACGGACGCTTAACCAACTGCGCCACCCAGGCGCCCCGCCTTTGAATTTTCATTTCTGAAGTAGGTGAGCTTGATTGTATGGACAAGTACTCCCATGAGAATAGCTTAAGATGCCATGTAACATACAAAATCCATTCTCTAGAAAGTATTTAAACTGACAAGATAGTAATAAATGAATAAAAGAGTACACTTCAGAAGCACGAAAAAGATCGTGCTTGCCCCCGCCCTCCCACCCCCAGAGAACAGGGTCCTGAGAAATGGAGCAAAGTCTCTGTGAGTCCCCTGCCCAGGGCGCAGACAGGCAGGCCCAGCCCCCCGCCCCCCTCACCCCAGCTCTGTGGCCTGAGCAGCTGACTTTCGTACCATCTCCTTCCTTTTTAAAGTGTAAAGAAACATGTATAATAAACTGGTTATAATGTGTATGTATGATGTACAATATATATGAGGTGATGTATATTCCCTGTAGAAAAATTATAAAATGAGAAAAGCGAATGAGGACAAAATAGAAAGGATGGTAATTATCACACCTGAGCTACTTTGTTGCATTTTCTCCTAGTCTATGATAGATGCTTCTGCTGCTGGAACTCTGTCTCTAAGGTGATGAGGACAGAGCTCAGGGGTCCCAGCCCTGCTCTCTCCAGATGCCATTTCCACAGTCAGCTCACTGTCCCCTTCCTGAGAGGGCTGCTTCTCACTTCCTCCCCCCTCCTCAGTCTCCTGCACCCCTCCCTGCTCCCCTCCCTGAGGTGATGAGCTACTTTGTTTCTCAGCCTGAAAGAAAGACTCAAATGAGAACTGCACAGTCCTCCCTCCCCTCCCCCACATGTGCACCTGTGTCCTCACCTTCCAAGTGATGGTGGAGGCGCCCCTCCTGTCTCAGGCTGCCCCTCCATTTGGGCACCTGCATCATCCATTTCCCCCTCTCTGCTGACTCAGCACTTCCCCATACAACCATGCTGTCCTGACTCCAATGCAAAAACATGAAACACAACTAAAGAAATCCAAACAAAATCCTCCCATAAAAATCCAACCCTTGCTTCCATGACTCCACTAACTCCGGCCCCACCTCTATGGCCTCCGTGCAGAACTTCCCTGACTCTGTTTGTCACCCACCATGTCGTCTCTAGCAAATGGGTAGAGACACAGAGTTTTAAAAAGTCAAATACTTCTGCAGTACTTGAGGTCAAGTCAGGCGTCCCCAATCTTCCATGCCCCCCCATCCTGAATCTCCGAGATCACCTGCATTAGTTATGTTAGCTGATTCTCTGATTATTGCTTCTGTGCCTCTAAATAGTCTGCTTCTTGCACCCATTCTCTGGTTTTCAGGTTTATGCATCATCTTTACTGAATTTGCTCTTTCACACTCTCCCATGTGCCCCATATAATTATTGTATACCTTTGATTAGCTCACTGTGCACTGTTTGCATTTGTATGACCGTGAAATGCTACTCACAACTGAGCATTTAGTAGACTATGATTACTTTACCTTTCCTGATTCAACTCATTATTTTCCTGGAGTAAATACATATCCTTCATTTGCTTAGTGTCTGTTGTTCTCAATTAAATCCTTCCCAAGCTCCCCCTGGGTAAATCTTCATGAATATTCAAGCCCATCCACTATTCCACCTCATGTCTATGCAGACGCCTGTCCCACAGCCCTCAGTCCTGCCCATGTGGACGTGATGCCTGCACACCTGCGACAGGGCTGACAGCCAGACCCGCTCAGCTCAGCCTGGGTGCCCTCTGCCTCTCTCCTTCTGGCCCCCTGTTGCCTGGATCCCACGCACTCCCATCTTTTGCTTTTCTCCATCATTTTCCCCTTTGCCTAGTGGTATCCCATGGAGGGAACACGGAAAGTAGACACTGACACTCTAAACATCTGACGTGCCTTTGGGCTACCCTCACCCTGATTCCCACAGTGATGGGATAGAGACTCTGTCCTGGACACAGTTGTCCTCGGGATTTGGGGACCGTGGGTCATGTCTCCCAGCTGCCAGTTCTGTGTTGTTGTGTCTGGAGTTTCCGAGGTGTCTGCTCCTCTACCCTCCTCCTGACATTTCATTGTGACGTGTCTTCGTGTGGGTCTCTTGTCATCCACTCTAGTTAAGAACTTGGGTAGGACTTTCAACATATGCGTTGCTCCCTGTCAACTTTGAGAAATATTCTTAAATTTTTGGAAGCAAATTTTAAGAACTGAACAGGTCTTCTCTCCTCTTTCCTTTACCTCCCGACTGTACTATTTCAGGGAAGTACAACTGTAATCATCCACTTTATCAACTAAATTATTCATTTCTAGAGTCATTGTTTTAAATCCCAAGAACTCTTTCTTGCTGTAGGATTGTTCACCAGTGTGTGTGGTTCAGATTCTGTTCCGTATGCCATATGCCTCTTACACTCTGTAGAACGATTGATTCTAGTGACTGGGGACCTGTTAGGTCTCCTGTCATCTGTCCTCGGGACATCCTGATCTTTCTCCACACACACTCACCTCAGGAGTGACTTACATTTTCTTGTCATTTCTGCTAATGCCCACCTCCCACAGGACAGTGCCAGTGTCGTGTCACCAGGGGCTCATGCTTTTTCTTAGATTTATCTCTGGAGTCAGCTGACATTGAGCCTCTGGAAGCCTCGAGATGTACATGGGATGATGGACTTTAGTTTGATTTGAGCACGCAAGTCCCACTGTCTCTTAATGTCCTCTTAGGCTCTGAGCCTACCAGCCTCCCATCGCAGAACATTCTGGAACGTTGCAACAGTTCACTTGCATGGACTGCACACTCATACCCACCTCCCGATGGACAGAGAACTAAAGAAAGACAAGTCGACAAAGCCTCTGAGTGCAAACGTTCTGGATTGAACCCTGGTTCCACTACCTTCTTATCCTCCCTGAGTCTCCCTCTCCCTGTGTGTACAAAGGGATCCCGTAGGGGGTGCCTCATGGGTTTGCTTTGATGATTAACTTTGACCCTCTGTGTACATCACATGGGGATAATGCCTGAGAAGTATTCCACTACTTATGCTTATCATTATCATATTGATTCTAGCACTAGATATAGTTCCATTCTTTGTTTTTATAAACCACAATTCAAGAAACTTCCCTGAAAATATAGTGTTGAAGTTTTTTTTAAAAAATACTTTTTAACGTTTATTTACTTTTGACAGAGACAGAAAGAGAGTATGAGTTGGGGAGGAGTTGGGGGGGGGGGTGGTGGCACAGAATCTGAAGCAGGCTCTAGGCACAGAGCCCTGATGTGGGGCTCGAACTCACAAACCATGAGATCCTGACCTGAACTGAAGTCAGAGGCTTAACCTACTGAGCCACCCAGGAGCCCCTAGTGTTGAAGTTTTTTAACGTTTATTTATTTTTGAGAGACAGAGCATGAAAATGGGAGGGGCAGAAAGAGGGAGAGACACAGAATCCAAGGCAGGCTCCAGGCTCTGAGCTATGAGCTCAGAGCCTGAATGGGTCTCAAACTCACAAATCTTGAGATCATGACCTGAGCCGAAGTCTGGCACTTAACCAACTGAGTCACCCAGGCGCCCCCCTGAAAATATATGTTTGAGAACACAGGTGATTATCTCCTTAGGATAAACTCCTACCTGCGTGGCTTAGTCTGGTAAGCATGAGCCTCTTGGTTTAGCTCAGCTCATGATCTCTGGGTTCCTGAGACCCAGCCTGGCGTCCGACTGCTTGGGATTTTTTCTCCTCTCTCTCTGCCTCCCTCCCCACTACTGCGTGCACTCTTTCTCATTTTTCTCAAAATAAAGAAATAAAAAACTTTTTAAAAGCTTAAACTCCTAAAAGAGAATGTCTATGTCACAGTATCAGCACACTTCAATTGTGGAGACATTTTGCAGAACCCTTGAAAATTTTTATACCAGTCATCACTCCCATTATCCTTTATGATGGTGTATTTTCCCAACCCTCTGTTGGACACTCTCCTCACCTACTTTTACCTTTGCCAAGTTGAAGATACTAAGTTTTGGTCCAATTTTTTATTCTGTTGGAAAACAAGAAGCGGGAGGCACCGTAAGAATGTCTGGAAGGAAAGGGACAGAACAGCAAAAAACTGAAAGCAGTTTCATTCCCAGGGCAAAAGGCCGCCTGGACTGCTGGTTGTCTCCAGAAAAACATAGTATGGACATCAGGCCTGGGATAAGAATGTTTTGTCTGGTGCCAGATGTACTCATGACCCAGTATAAAATACACTGCAGGTGCATGGCCTGTCAAGGTGTCAAATACTATGTTGTATGTGCTTGCTGTTATCAGACAATTTGCAAAAATAAGACGCTTGAGCCAGGAGACTGGTGCTTAGGTTCCTGGAGAGTCTGAAAGGGTTAAATTGTAGTATAGGGCTAACCTATACCTTGAGAGATAACAGCTTTGTGTTGACACTTTAGCTTGAGAAATAACAGCTTTGTTTTGACTCTGAAGGTTAAGAGATAACAGCCTTGCTTTCCTCTTGTAAATTAGGCTTCATACTCTTGTAAATTACACTTCACCAATTAAGGGAACAAAAGTTCAAAGAAAAATGGCATCAGAGGCAGGGTCAAGGAGATGAACTGGTTGTGACTTAAGGGCAGAAAGTCTAGAATAATCACCGCATCCGGGAACTGTTTCCACATCATCTGGGAGCTATTTCTTTGTTCTGTTCCCAGGTGATGATAAGATGATGTGGTCGGCTATAAAAACTCCGTACCCCGGCTGTTCGAGGCCTCACTCTGAGCCAAAGTGGAGGTCCCCTCTGTTGGCCTTGCCTCTCATTGCAATAAACTTTGCTGTGATTGTCACTGGTGCCATAGCATTCTGTTTCAGGAGTCATGTGGATGCAACAAGTCAGCCTCCTGCTTTGCAATTCTCCCCTCACCGCACCTTCAGGCCCTGTCTCTCTACACCTGGCGCCAGAACAGGGACCTGAAGGTGGACGTTTGCCACACTGCTGAAGAAGTGCCACAGGAACTGAAGGGAACTTTGGAGCCGGGAAGCTCAGCCTTTGGGATTTCTGCAGGGTAAGTATGGGGAATTCTACCTCATCTAGTTAGGACTCATATATTTAGCTCTTGAAGAGTTTTAAAGAGCTCAGGAGTAGAGTTGAACCCTTCTGCGTTTGAGGATTTATTTGGTAAAGAAACATTGTTACTGGTTACGCCCTCTGGCAAAAATGCTTTGAATCAGAAACTATGGAATTGGTCTTAGGTGCTTTTCCACTCGCTCATCAAAAAGAAAAGTAATCCCTCTCTCCCTATGGTCTTTATGTATTTCCCTGGCTTTGGAGCCCTTGCAGTCAGAATCCAGAGAAGAAGGGGGCATTGGTTCTCGCAACCCCTCACTGGCTGAAAGTGATCATGAGCTTGTGGATAATGAGGACCGGGAGCCCAGCCCCTAGGCCCACCACCAGAGGGACAGAAACCTATGGGGGTCCCGGGTTAATGGCCCAGAGATAGTTGCAGCTCAAGCCTCCGGACACCGGCCTGCCGCACTGCCCCAGGGTCCTGAGCCGGTGGATCCTGTTGAGGAAACTAAATGTTCCGCTTATTCAAAAAACCCATTTCTTGATACTTCTGCTCGGAGCATCACAGTTCCTGTTTCCCCCATGATGCAGATGCTTCAACAAGCTAAGCCTGGGGGGGGGGGGACAATGAATTAATGGCTAGTATGGCTGCAGTTTATACTCTCCTACCCAAATTCCTCCTCATCAGCAATATCCTCAGGAGGGCAACTACTTGATCATCATTACCTTTAAGTTTTAAGGTCATTAAGGATTTGAAACGGGCTTGCACACAATATGGTGTTAATTCTCCTTATAGGTTGGGATTGGTGTCTGGTTTAGCGAATTCAGAGCCACTCATTCCATGGGACTGGGGGTCCTAGGTCGCACTGTTCTAAGTGCTTCTGAATTTTTGCAGTTTAGAACTTGGTGGGATGAAGAAGCACAGATACAGGCCTGGCGTGATGCCACCGCCAATGCTCCTGTGCCCATTACCGGAGAACAACTTACCAGACTGGACAATGGTTTGGCATACA